>NC_086364.1:22470796-22623296 GCF_036324505.1 Eleginops maclovinus
TATCTGACCTCTTGTGTGTTTGATAATATTCACATGTCTTTGGTGTGTCACATGTCAGATATGCGGTATCAGTTTTGTGAATCACATTGTTTACCCATTTCGGTTCTGACCATCTGTCACACTTGAAAATAAAAGCACTTAAAGCAGCCTCCCTCACAACAACACAAAAACTACTCCTGTGATGAGTTGTGGTTTACACACAACAACAAAACATTTGAAAAACACATCATTTTATTTTATATATTAACTCAAAAATTAGAAATGATCCACAGAGTTTCAGAGAGTTACTTTCCGGTTAAAGTTTGTGTCAAGTGAAATCCAGGAAACTCGTAGTAAACTATCAAACATTTGAGGTTAAACAGATGTGTTTACTGTGTAATAACAACCGTAATGTAACGATAACGGTTAATGGCGGCTAGGCCTGGCTAAGGTTAGGAAATGCTCTGTATTGTGTGACCTGTTGCTTACATGTCAGATATGTTGTGATTTAACATTGTTCACATTTATGTTCTGACCATCTGTCCCACTTGAAATGTTAAAAACAGCAGCCTCCCTCACAACAACACGGAAACTACTCCTGTGATGAGTAGTGATTTAGTTTACACAACATAAACTACTTTTATATTTATTAGTTGTGGTTTTGTTTAACTGCACATCAGAGGCCTTTTCTGTGTGCTTTGCACTTTGCAAAGCTCCAAAAATACATTTCAAAAACTCATATTGTTTTATAAATAATGAACTCGAAAGGAGAAATTATGAGAGTTTAGAAAGAGTTACTTTAATACTAAACCGCAACCTATCCACTGCACTGTTTCTGTATGACTGATCGACAGTGTGACTGCTATCTGAAACACTAGGGACCGACTGACTTCATAATTAAAATACTTGTTTTGTGCAGATGCTTTTAGAAAAAACACATGAAGATGTGAATATATCTGATCTGGTCTTATTATTAACAACACCACACTACTCGTTGTACTGTAATGTACACATTTATACATATTTATTTTGTTATAATTACATATTATAGTTGTTTTTCAGCCCTAATTGAACTGGAAATGCAGAAACGGTTCCTTTCCTTTAAAAAAGTAGACATTAATGTGTTTGGTTTTGCAGTCTTTGTGATTTTATTCAAACTGATCATTTTAAGTAATGAATCAAATCAAAGTTTATTTAAATAGCCCTATATCACAAAACACGTTTGTCTCTTTTACAGATTAACAAACATAGATGACAGTGTAGAAGATAAATCAAATAACAAGAAATGACAAAAGACATGAGAGAATGTGAAACAGAAACAAAACGCAGCATTAAATGTAGGACTCAGGAGGACAAACTGCTCAATGTTAAACCGGCTCTCACTTTAGGCTTTGTTATAAAGGAAGGTCTTCATCAACTCTTAAGACAAGATATGCTTTATTGATCCCACATGTTGTCGTCACAGCCGCATGTTAAGACAAAGTAGAAAATAAACAAAGTCTAAACATCTCAGATTAGAAAATAAAACAGAAGTCAGATTTGTACAAGTCGACCGTGAAAGATAAAGCAGATGTGTTATTGTCTGATCACAGCTGTGTTCTGGACGGTGCTTTGATTCCTGTTTCTCTTCTCAGGGGTTCTTTCTGCTGCCACACATTCCCAGCTTTCCCTGAGAGATGTCCACCCCTGACCCCCCGATGGGAGGGACCCCTCGTCCGGGACCCTCCCCAGGACCGGGGCCATCTCCGGGAGGCATGATGGGCCCGAGCCCCGGCCCCTCTCCGGGCTCGACCCACAGCATGATGGGACCCAGCCCGGGACCTCCAGGCTCCGGTCACCCCCACCCTTCACAGGGACCCTCAGGATATCCTCAGGAGAACATGCACCAGATGCACAAAGTACGGACGCTTTTATTTATTACTTTTTAGGTAAAGAATCCACTAAATTGGCTCTGAAATATCATCTTTAATTAGTATGATTAGGCAGTAACCTCTTCTCAGCTGTGCATCTTTTCAGAGGCTCTATAAAGCACACAGATTAAAGCTGAAATATAAACGGAGGGGAGGAAGTACAAACATTACTCCTGCATTTTAAGCTTAAATCAGCAAAATGCAATTCAAGTTAGAAGAGATGCAGTAAGTAATTGTGCCGTTAAATACTCTTGTAATGTTTAACTATTACATCCGATGTCATTGCATCAGGTTTCTATGATATCACTGCTGCATGAATGTGCATTGAACTCCCTTCAGAGGTTTAAGGGACTGCTTTTTAAACTTCTTGATAAAGTGTCGTCTGAAAAACAGCCCTGTTTTCAGGTTTGTAACGATGCATTTTCTAGCTGATCCAAGATACTTTTTAATGGTTGATTTAGCTTTAAAAGAAGGAGTATTTTCTAAAAGGATAAAGGAACTTGTACGTTTTCAAATTACCACAAACATATGTGACATAAAATTACAAAAAATAAACTAAAACTCTCAGAAAAATGAACTGCAGCCAAGCAACTTTGACCTCTGAGATGTATAGAAGTTAAAATGTATACATATAATAAGTTTATTTATCAAAATGCTCTGTGTTTTAATCAGCCAATGGAAGCCATGCATGAGAAGGGAATGCCCGACGACCCCCGCTATGCCCAGATGAAGGGCATGAGCATGAGGCCGGGGGGGCACAGCGGGATGGGACCCCCTCCGAGCCCCATGGACCAACACTCCCAAGGTAACATCAGCGTTACGACTTCAGTATCATGCATCTGTTCCTTGATCGAAGCAGCCTTCATCAGAGATTGTGCTTCCTGTGTGTGAATATTGCACCAGATATTCAGATTACAGGTCAGTCTGTCGGCCAGGTGAGGGTTGCTAGTTTGAATCCTCTGAATCTTAGAGCTATGAACATCACAGCGACACTGAAGACAGATGAAAGTGAAGGATCTTTCATCCCTGAAGAGCTGCTCACAGGAGGAACAGATCACTCTGACACACACAGACCTCAAGTGTGTGTGTGTGTGTGTGTGTGTGTACCCATCCAGCCGGTTTCTCTTCTTCTTGTGTTGCTGCTCGTGAGCCGACAGCAGTAGGCGGGACGAGGGGGGGGTTTCCCCTTTCAGACAACAACAAAAGCAGCAGCCTGTACAAAATACACAGTCAGCGAGCAGGAGGCAGAAATACTGCAACTGAAAGTCCTCGTTCAAAATGTTTCTTAAGTGAAAGTATGCAGATTGGCTTTTAGCAGAATATAGTTTTTTCAGAAGTTGTGTTTTTATATCGGGATCTGAGATGTCTTCTCAGATCTGGGTTTTTATTTAAATCGTATTTGTTGTTTTTTCCCTGTTTTACTGCATGACAGCAAAGTGATGTCATTTTCTTAATGTAACTCACTGTTAAACACAGTATTTGTATTTCCTTTACACACTCTCTCAGTAAACCACATTACTGGTGATTATTAAACAGAATCATAATGTTTAACGTGACGGCACCAAGAGTCCGCTCTATCAATGCAGATTCCAATCGTCTTTTAAACAGGAATACCATCAACATTTTCTTTGCATACCCATAATGCATCTGTCCTCTGTCCCCCCCCCCCAGGTTACCCCTCTCCATTGGGAGGCTCAGACCACGCTCCCAGCCCCGTCCCAGCTAACGGCCCGCCCTCCGGTCCCATGATGCCCGGCCCTGTATCTGGCCCTATGGAGGGCGGCGGTGATCCAAATCAGGGGATGGGTCAACCAAACCGTGGAGCTCCCCAGGGTCCAGTTGGCCCCGGCGGTGCTGTAGTTGGACCGGGTGGTGCTGGAGGACCAGCCCCATTCAACCAGAACCAGCTGCACCAGCTGCGCGCTCAGATCATGGCCTACAAGATGCTGGCCCGCAGCCAGCCGCTGCCCGACCACCTGCAGATGGCCGTGCAGGGGAAGAGGCCCATGCCGGGGATGCAGCAGCAGCCCATGCCCAACATGTCGCCCGCCACGGGGCCCGGAGGAGGACCAGGAGCCGGACCGGGACCAGCACAGGCAAACTACAACAGACCCCATCGTGAGTCACGTCAGATACTTCAGTCTTTAGCTGATATCCATTGTCAATAGCTAGTATTAGTTTAATAAAAATGGGACTGATGAGGATGAAATTAAAGTTGAAACAAAGAAGTGTCTGTCGGCTCGGCAGAGACACCTGCTGGCTGAAGGAATCCATTATTTATTAGCTGTCTTATTACTAATGACCTGAGAAATGAAACTGTTGTTCTTGTTTCAGCGATGGGGGGGCCTAACATGGTGCCTCCTGGACCTGCAGGAGTCCCCCCCGGTATGCAAGGCCCGCCCACCAACGGACCCCCTAAATCCTGGCCTGAAGGTAAACTAAAAAATAAGTTCTGTTATAGTGTCGTGCTGGGGCTGGTTCTGTTCGCAGTTAGTTCACCTTAAGAACCGGTTTGCTTTTGCACGGACCAGAGCCCTGTAGGAGCCGAGTCCCTGTTTACAACGATAAACAACAGCAGTGGACTGGGATGGGGTTGTGCTTATTTAACTTTTATAGCTAGCACGACTTCTCCAACTTTATACCCGGCTCCAGAGTGACGGGGCTAAGAGTGTGCCTCTACGGTTCTGCGTGTACCGACCGCTCAGTGGTTCTTCTGCTCGTGTTAAAGATTGAAACTTAAACTAAAAGGAGTCAGTGCTTCACACTCAGCCGGTCTGACCCTCTGATCCCTCTCTGTAGGGCCGATGGTGAACGCCGCCGCCCCCTCTAACCCCCCTCAGAAGCTGATCCCCCCACAGCCCACCGGCAGACCCTCTCCCGCTCCACCCTCCGTCCCCCCCGCCGCCTCCCCTGTGATGCCCCCTCAGACTCAGTCCCCCGGTCAACCCGCCCTGCCGCCTCCCATGATGCTCCACCAGAAGCAGAACCGCATCACTCCCATCCAGAAGCCCCGCGGGCTGGACCCGGTGGAGATCCTGCAGGAGAGAGAGTACAGGTGGGGGTTCAGTTCCTAAAAACACGAGTATGAAGCTCTTATATTAGAGTGTGTTGTTAATATCTAAAATGTGCTCTTCAGGCTACAGGCTCGTATTGCTCACCGTATCCAGGAGCTGGAGAACCTGCCGGGCTCTCTGGCCGGAGATCTGAGGACTAAAGCCACCATCGAGCTGAAGGCCCTGAGGCTGCTCAACTTCCAGAGACAGGTAGACGCTCAGGAAACACAGACCACATGTTGTTATAGTACAGTGTGGACCTTTCATTTAAAAAATGTTTTGTATAAATATGTTATTCAATCTTTTAATTTACTCTTTATGTTTAAATGTATTTATTGAAAACTTTAATTTGGTCTTAAATGACATTTTTTATCGTGTTTCTTTGGACATTTAACCCAAAATATTTGTATACAAATTATTTTAAAATGTGATTTCATAATCTTACTACTTTTTGTTTGCATCCATATTTTTTATTACATTTTGTTTTATATTATTTTATTATTACTTTTACTTTTAATTTATACAAAAAAATGTTTTGAATTTAATTTTAAATGGAGAAACTGAAACAATTAAAAAACAAAATCAAATTTCCCCTGAATAATAAAGCTGATTCTGAGCCTGGTGTGATTTTCTGCAGCTGCGTCAGGAGGTAGTGGTCTGCATGCGTCGGGACACGGCGCTGGAAACCGCCCTGAACGCTAAAGCCTACAAACGCAGCAAACGTCAGTCTCTGCGTGAAGCCCGCATCACGGAGAAGCTGGAGAAACAGCAGAAGATCGAACAGGAGCGCAAACGCCGGCAGAAACACCAGGTACAAAACAAAACATTGAGCTGTGAGAAGAATTACCGTCAGATGTTCTGGAATCTGACGCCTGGTGTTGTTGTTTGTTTGTCAGGAATACCTCAACAGCATCCTGCAGCACGCCAAGGACTTCAAGGAGTATCACCGCTCGATCACGGCCAAGATCCAGAAGGCCACGAAGGCCGTCGCCACGTACCACGCCAACACGGAGCGCGAGCAGAAGAAGGAGAACGAGCGCATCGAGAAGGAGAGGATGAGGAGGCTCATGGTGAGACTCGTGCATCATCAGAGGGCTTTCAGTCACTCTGCTAACGCTGCAGTGGAGCTCCAGAGCCCGGCGATAGCTGCTCTGTTTGTTTTCAAAAATGATCAAATCTTGTTATTTTTTCAATGTGAGCGCTTGATTTTAGGAGGACTCATTAGGAGCACTATTTATTAAAGTGACTGCTAAATATATAATAAAAACAGCTTATTTAGAACCTCTGAAGATATACTAGTTAATAAGCCCTTAGATCAGTCAGGGCTTTTTCTTTTCTGCTCTTAAATCAGGATGTTTCATATTTAAAATGTTGGTTTTTAAGGTGAATCTAAAACATTTATTAGTTACAGAAAGGAAAACGGCCTCTCTGTTGCATTTACAGCCCCGTGAAAGCAGGTCGCTGTTAAATAAACTAATATAGTAATAAGAATAAGGAATGTATGAATACAAAACAGAACTCTGAGCTTTATTTGTCCAACATTGATCCTCTCTTGTGACTCCCCCGTCAGGCTGAGGATGAGGAGGGGTACCGTAAGCTGATCGACCAGAAGAAGGACAAGCGTCTGGCCTACCTGCTGCAGCAGACGGACGAGTACGTGGCCAACCTGACGGAGCTGGTGCGCGCTCACAAGGCCGTGCAGGCGCTCAAAGAGAAGAAGAAGAAGAAGAAAAAGAAGGTGTGTGTGTGTGACGCTGTGTGCGGCATCTTTCCATCCGTTTCATTCGTATTTTTTACATCAAATGAACATTTCTTTCTTCATTTTTTCAGAAGCCAGAGGCTGTGGAGGGAGGTGGCCTGGGACCAGATGGAGAGGTGAGTCTGAAATGTTCCTTACGTTTCCTCGCTACTTTTTAGTGACTAAATATATTTTAAGTTGATGTCTGGGAACTTTACACCTTTCTCGGTCAATAAAAAGTGTTACTACCTAAGTTTTAATCAAGGAAAACTAAAGTCATCAGACTACATTAAAGGGGCCCCATTGTCCTGGAGGTCGTTCTATAGGTTTCTGTGCATGTAAATGGTCTCCAGAGGCTTACATTCCAAAGTTTCTCAAAGCAATAATACCCCTGATGTGGATTGTTAATATACCTAATGTGCTTTAATTTCTTCCTCTCCTCTCGCAGCCTTTGGATGAGACCAGTCAGATGAGCGACCTGCCGGTGAAGGTCATCCACACCGACAGCGGGAAGATCCTGACGGGGATGGAGGCTCCGAAGGCCGGACAGCTGGAGACCTGGCTGGAGATGAACCCAGGGTCCGTGTACATTTACTCAAGTACAATTTAGAGATGATTGCATTTAGTGTTAGATTTGGTGCCACATTATACTTCTTCTCCAGCGCATTTTGGAAGCCAATCTTGTACTTTCTCAGCAGTATGGAAAGTAGTTAACATTAGCTCTTTTCACTTTGCAGATACGAAGTGGCTCCGCGTTCAGACAGTGAAGAAAGCGGCTCAGAAGAAGAGGATGACGAGGAGGTATGCGACACGTTGATCTCTGAATTAAAACAAAATGCTCTCCTGTAGTTTCTTGCACACAGTTTCCTGATCTCCTTTTATTTCTTATCACAGGAAGAAGACGAGGAGCAGCCTCATTCCTCTGCGGCTGCAGCAGCAGCGGCGGCAGTAGAGGAGAAGAAGAAGATCCCCAACCCCGACGAAGTCCCTGAAGTGGACGTCCTGCACATCATCGAGTAAGAGGGACATTTTGGTGTTAATAGATCCGTCTGTAATGGAGTGATGCAGGGAGGAGGTACTGTTGTAGGCCAATCCTGATGTTAGCTAAAGGAGGCTAATGTTGGGCTATAAAGGAACTACAGCACGGTCACATGACTTCACGTCTCCACCGCTAAGCTAAAGGAGGCTAACGTTGGACGTGATGACGTTTAGTCGTCTCATTTATTCCCTAATCTTTCTGTTGTAGGACTCACTCTATAACTCTAATAATATGTTGCTTTTCTTTTGCATCTTTTAAAACTAAACCTCATTATATCTTGTCCTCTCTCCCGTCTTCCTCCAGACACGCTAAGCAGGATGTGGACGACGAGTACGGGAGCGCGAGCTTCAACCGCGGCCTGCAGTCGTACTACGCCGTGGCTCACGCTGTCACTGAGCGGGTGGACAACCAGTCAACGCTGCTCATCAACGGCCAGCTCAAGCAGTACCAGGTAAACGCACGCTGTAGAATATTAAAGCAGCATTGATGTAGGGGTGGGTGTGGATCTGCCTGACGTTGACTGTGACTCCTCTCAGATTAAAGGCCTGGAGTGGCTGGTGTCTCTCTACAACAACAACCTGAACGGTATCCTGGCTGACGAGATGGGTTTGGGAAAAACCATCCAGACCATCGGCCTCATCACTTACCTCATGGAGTACAAGCGCCTCAACGGGCCCTTCCTCATCATCGTACCTCTCTCGTAAGACCTCCTCCTCTTCCTCCTTCCTAAACCTCTCAAAGGATTCTTCACATGTCGAGCCGACTCAGAACTTTCCCCTTGTGTCTTTTGTCTGCAGAACTTTATCAAACTGGGTCTACGAGTTTGATAAGTGGGCCCCGTCTGTTGTGAAAGTGTCCTACAAGGTGAGAGAACTGCTTTTTATATGACTCTTTTTGTCATGCTGTCAACAGTTTGCTAAAAGAGGGCTTAAACACATCAAACACCTGAAGCTGTTAAAGGGTGTCTTTTTATTCCATCACATTTATTATTATTTTTAACTTGTTTTTGATTTCAGATCATTATACATTCATGTTCACATCTTGGTCAACACTTTTCCCTTTTTTATTTAGCTGTATCTGCAAAAAGAGATCAATAAAAACAGTAATGAAATAAACGTATGGAAGGATCAATACATACAAATAATAGAGTAATAATTCCCATCACATCTTTAATTAGTTTTGTGTGATCTTTTGATTCACTTTCTACAGTGCATGTTAGTTTTAACTACACTTTTCTTAAGAAACATCAGTTTAATTTCTTGAATTATCACTTTTTAATTATTTGAATCAAAACCTGCCTCTGAAACCCTCTCATGGGGGTTTAGAGCCGGGGTCAGTACCACACCCTACGATGCATTCATTAAAGTAAATGCTGTTGTTCCTCAGGGCTCTCCTGCTGCCCGCCGTGCGTTCCTCCCCATCCTGCGCAGCGGCAAATTCAACGTGCTGCTCACCACGTACGAGTACATCATCAAAGACAAGCAGGTGCTAGCCAAGGTGAGCTGGCGTCCTCAGACCCCAGGTTAAATATCCCTTCATGCAAAGCCCTGTCATAACGTCTCCCTTCCCTCCCGTAGCTCCGCTGGAAGTACATGATCGTGGACGAGGGCCACCGGATGAAGAACCACCACTGTAAGCTGACGCAGGTCCTCAACACTCACTACCTGGCCCCCCGCCGCCTGCTGCTCACCGGCACCCCCCTTCAGAACAAGCTGCCCGAGCTGTGGGCGCTGCTCAACTTCCTGCTGCCCACCATCTTCAAGAGCTGCACCACCTTCGAGCAGTGGTTCAACGCCCCCTTCGCCATGACCGGGGAGAAGGTGGGTCCGGGTTCATGGTTTTGACGGGGGGGGGTCTTAAAACATCTTTGTTTAGCGTACCCTCCTCATCCTCTCTTCTCTTTCCCTCTGAAGGTGGACCTGAACGAAGAGGAAACCATCCTCATCATCAGGCGTTTACACAAAGTGCTCCGGCCGTTCCTGCTGCGCCGACTCAAGAAGGAGGTGGAGGCTCAGCTGCCGGAGAAGGTGAAATACATCCCTCAGTGTTTCTGCAGAAGCTCCAGATCCCAGCGTCTCTGGGCGCATGTTAGAAACACAATATAAGGCGGTGTCTTTGCTCATCTTTCCCCCTCCTCATTGTCGTCTTCCAGGTGGAGTACGTGATAAAGTGCGACATGTCGGCCCTGCAGAGAGTCCTGTACCGACACATGCAGGCCAAGGGAGTGCTGCTCACCGACGGCTCAGAGAAAGACAAGAAGGTGAGAGGAGAGACGTCTTCACACTGTATTTTCAAGCATTTACAGTACAGTGTGTCAAAGCTCAAACAACAGACGCTGACAGCTGTTTTATCTTTCCGTCTCCAGGGTAAAGGTGGCACGAAGACCCTGATGAACACTATCATGCAGCTGAGGAAGATCTGCAACCACCCGTACATGTTCCAGCACATCGAGGTGAACTAAACGTCTTTATCTTTAGCTATTCAGAGGAGTAGGAGTCTCTCTGAAGCGTGATTTCTAGTCCGCTTTAACACACCTTAACAGACATGTAACGAGCCACACAGACCTGCATGAATTCTGGTTTCTTTAAATGGTTTTATTCAGTTTAATTTAGAATATCTAATCCTAAAACTGAGTTGCCAGTGTAGATTTGCTTAATATCCATATTTATTTTAATATTTTGGAAGGTTTATGCATGATTTTGATGGGACTTGCTTTATTTGAACCTTTTTATGAAATAATAATCTATATACCTTGATGATGTCATTATTTAAATAACGTTCCTATCATTTTTTAAGGATTTGTAATGGCTGCAGTAAATCTGAGCGTGTTTATTTTACAGGAGAGTTTCTCTGAGCATCTCGGCTACTCCGGAGGAATCGTGAGCGGGTGAGTAACCCTTGATATGGTGTGTGTTTTGGGACAGGAAGTGGATACATGTTGGCTCAATGTCTTTATTTCTGCCCCTCCAGCCCCGACCTGTACCGCTCCTCTGGTAAATTCGAGCTGCTGGATCGCATCCTGCCCAAACTGAGGGCCACGGACCACAAAGTGCTGCTCTTCTGTCAGATGACCTCGCTCATGACCATCATGGAGGACTACTTCGCCTACCGCGGCTTCAAGTACCTGCGTCTGGACGGTGAGAAATGTGCCGGAATTAATCCTCACCTTAGCTTAGCGGTGGTGAGGTGAAGTCATGTGACCGTGCTGCTACTTCATAAAAAGTGGTCTTAGTATGAAAAGATTATCCTGCTGAACAAAACGTATCTTAAACATTTGACACAAAGATCCCCTTTACTTACACTCTTAATCTTTCCTCCCCCCCACAGGAACCACTAAGGCGGAGGACCGTGGCATGCTGCTGAAGACGTTCAACGACCCGGCCTCGGAGTACTTTGTGTTCCTGCTCAGCACCAGGGCCGGAGGTCTGGGCCTCAACCTGCAGTCCGCTGACACCGTCGTCATCTTCGACAGCGACTGGAACCCTCACCAGGTACTGAGGAGAGGGGCTGACAGGGCGCTGCAGGGCGATCTCCACAACCGCTTCTTGTGTGACAGACAAGCTTCGCCCCCTTGGATTGTATCATCTCTTTGTGTTACTTTAGTGGATCTACGAACAGAGATAAATGACTCACTGGTAGCAACATCCAGGGTCCGCCTGGTTGATCCGCTCAAAGAAATGGGTTTTAAGTTTGCTTTGGTAGTTTACGTCTAACAGAAACAGCTGGAAACAAGCTTCTTTCAATTTCTCCAGACATCTCTGGTGCTTTCCTGTGAAGTTTAAATTGCGCTCTTCTTCAGAAACGATGAAGAAAGACACTCAGAAACAGGGGCTATGCTGAAATGTCCTCAGTCCTCCAAACTAAACCCCTGATGTTGTTCTCTCCTCCAGGACCTGCAGGCCCAGGACCGAGCTCACCGCATCGGGCAGCAGAACGAGGTGCGCGTCCTCCGCCTCTGCACCGTCAACAGCGTGGAGGAGAAGATCCTGGCCGCCGCCAAGTACAAGCTGAACGTGGACCAGAAGGTCATCCAGGCCGGCATGTTCGACCAGAAGTCGTCGGGCTGCGAGCGCCGCGCCTTCCTGCAGGCCATCCTGGAGCACGAGGAGCAGGACGAGGTCGTGGCCCAGACAGGGGGCCGTGCTCGGGGGGCATGGGTGAGTTTTGAAGCGAACAACTGTGTTGCTACTCCTCCAGTCTCTTTCCCCTTCTCTCTCTGTCATTTCAGATATTTGAGTTCCTAAATGTCTTTCCTATACACCAGATGTCGAAGGAGTAGATTTTATATTTAACCCTCCAATCGTGTTCGTTTCTCCCCCCCTTTCTTCTTGTTTTCCCGGTTAAAATATGACTCTTACAGTTACTCAAACACCATTAATCATCACCACATTTAGCCTATCACTCTTTTAAGCTGTAAACAAAGTCTCAGACGACTGGTTTACGTGAATAAATATACAAACATTTGATTGGTGGGTCTACTTTCTGATGGATGAACATAAGCTAGGGTTACCCATTCATTTGATATGACCAGGAACATCATAGGTGTTGACTTAACCTCTCAAAGTTCAGTGCAATATGTTCAAAAGCCTGGAGCATATCAAGAAGCCTTGAAGCAATCAAATGTAAAACACAACATTTATGATGGATAAAAGTGGTGTCTGTAATCTGTAAGCACTCCACCACTGCTCTGTGTTCCCTTTTGGTTATTGTAGAAATGCTTAAAGGATTAAAGATGAGGCTGAAGTGATATTATAAGTATTATATCTGGATTCAAACATATGTAGAATAAGGAGTACTGGCTGTGAAAGATGTCGTGTGATCCAATTAATCCAGAGCGTTTCTATGTTTAAGAGTCCAAAAGTATTGGAAATGCACAGACAGGACCGCCATCAACACATCTATTGAAGTCTAATCTTCAGACACTGCCAGGGTTTTATCTAAACCGGGTAACCGGGTCTCTGCGCCCTCAGTATCGCCCTCATACTGTATTTATCTAGAAAACCACTTATTTAGGGGAAGACTGTGAAATACAGATTTTCATGAAATACCTCCATAGCTTTCCCTTGTGAATAATGATGATGATGATGATGATGATGATATCCTCTGTATATAACTTCACCGTTAGACCTCTGTCACTGAACACCCTTTGGTTTTGGTTTTTCTCAGCAACAGGAGGAGGATGAAGTCCCCGATGATGAGACCGTCAACCAGATGATCGCCAGGAGTGAAGAGGAGTTTGAGCTGTTCATGGTCAGTTTCAGAATCTTCCTCGTCTTGAATCACTTCGAAACCAGGGGCTGCACGATGAGTCGAAATGTTATAGAAATTCTCCTGTTACTCTTTCTCTGGGGGTTTTCCCTTTCCCTGTAGCGTGCTCAGTAAGTTTCAGTGCATGTAAATGGTCTGCAGAGGCTAGAATCCGTGTGTTCCATCCAGAGTATCTCCCTTGTTGAAATGTGCTTTCTAAAATAAGCCTCACTCATTGTGTTCTTCCAGCGCATGGATCTAGACCGGCGCCGCGAGGACGCCCGCAACCCCAAGAGGAAGCCGCGTCTGATGGAGGAGGACGACATGCCCAGCTGGATCCTGAAGGACGACGCTGAGGTGGAGAGGCTGACCTGCGAGGAAGAGGAGGAGAAGATGTTCGGCCGAGGATCCCGCCAACGCAAGGAGGTCGACTACAGCGACTCGCTCACTGAGAAACAGTGGCTGAAGGTGAGACGTTATCACGTGTCTTAGGAGGAAGTCATGTGACCGTGCTCTAGTTCCTTTATAGTCCAACATTAGCCGCATTTAGCTTAGCGGTAGTGACGCTTAGTAAGTTGTAAGCCATATTTAACTCTGTGATGATGTCTCCTCCCCACAGGCCATAGAGGAGGGGAACCTGGAGGACATCGAGGAGGAGGTGCGTCACAAAAAGACGACCAGGAAGCGCAAGAAGGACCGGGACCACGACAGCGGTCCGGCCACGCCCGGCTCCAGCAGCGGCCGAGTGCGAGACAAAGACGAGGACGGCAAGAAGGCCAAGAAACGAGGACGCCCCCCCGCAGAGAAACTCTCCCCCAACCCTTCGGCCCTCACCAAGAAGATGAAGAAGATCGTGGATGCCGTCATCAAATATAAGGACGGGTAAGACAGCTGTTGAATATTTATATTAACAGTGATGTACAATATGTCTTTGTTTTTAAAATAACTATTCAATTCAGCATTAGACCATTAGCAGCGTGTTTGTCCTGGTTAGATAGTTTGAATTTAAGAGGTAACAGAGCTGTGTTTATGAAGTTAAAGAAGGCTTTTATTTAGAAAATCCACATCAGAATGTACGGATTTAAGAGGCCTTTTATTTTGAAAAACCACATCAGATTGTACGGATTTAAGAGGCCTTTTATTTTGAAAATCTTAATAAGAATGTCCTGATTTAAGATGTTTTTAAAGTCCACATCAGAATGTCTTTAAATCATCCAGCAGTTTGTCTTTTTAGTTTTACAATTTACATAATTGTTTTGCATTTTTGCAAGCAGTAGATCTTTCATTTTCCTTTCCATTATAATTTTTCTTTTGTTTATTAATTATTACTACGTCAGTGAATAATGCTTAATGTTTAGAAAAAAGTGGCTCTTATTCTGAAGTCCGTTCTTACACTCATTTACTGTAATACCTGGTACATACGGGCCGAGTACCATGCATACCAAACCCTGCGCTATGGGTTTACTAAGTGTTATATTTGAGACACAGCCTTGACCCTCAGTGATTGGTAATAAGGGAACTCCTCTGGGTTTCAGGAACAACGGTCGACAGCTGAGCGAAGTCTTCATCCAGCTGCCGTCTCGCAAAGAGCTGCCCGAGTACTACGAGCTCATCCGCAAACCCGTGGACTTCAGGAAGATCAAGGTGAGTCTTTCTGCTCTCCGGGTTTTATATTCACAGTTATGTTTGTGGTGGTCTGTTTGTCTGACTGTGATTTCCTCTGTGTGTGTGTGTGTCCCCCCCCCCAGGAGAGGATCCGCAGCCATAAGTACCGCAGCCTGAACGACCTGGAGAAGGACGTGATGCTGCTTTGTCAAAACGCCCAGACCTTCAACCTGGAGGGCTCTCTGGTGAGACGCATGTTAAGAGACAAGCCTAAGCCTAGCATTTAAACGGAGTACAATGGTTGGTCTGGGAAATGTGTATTAAAGTGAAATAGAGGCAGTTTAACAATAATAACATAATGATGCACTTTATTTATGAAGCAACTTTAAAACACGTTACAGACAGCACCACCCGCTACAGGGAAGCTAACACTCACACACACTCACACACCGTTGGCCATCAGGAGCAACTCCGGGTTCAGTATCTCGCCCGAGGACACATCCACATGTTGACTGCACGGGCTGGGATCGAACCAGCAACATTCTGGTTCAAACACGACAGCACTCCCTCACAGCCACAGTCGCCGCTAACAAACAGAAAGAAAATGACTCGATGGATAGGAACTTTATTGGTCCCAGATTTAGAAAATGTCTCGTCGCAGCAGCGAAGTGTACAGGCATTCAAATCTTTAAAGAGGGAAGAAATGATGAGTCTAAGGACATATCGACAGTATAAAGGACATGAACCTATTCAATATCAAATGTGCCACATCATTTTTGTTTTGTTTTATAATCTTGTTTGTTTGTAGAGGTCAATCCCACATGCTTTAAACTCATTTTCAACTACAAGCTAAATTCCTTTGGAGCGTGACCATGATAGCTTAAACCAGGGGTTTTCAACTGGTTTTGTCCCAGGGACCACCATTCGGACTAGAAAGCAATCCGCGGCCCACTGATGTGCCTGCGCGTGCGCGTGTGTATTTGGTGTTACATGCATAGCTCAATGCATGAAACATGAAAGAGAGGCCACGCAGATTTTATAATAATAAAAGTAGATTTATTAAATTAAATTAAATTAAAGATTATTTTAAAGAAAGAATAAAGAATAATAAAGTGTTGTGCAATTCAGTATTGGGAAAAGTAACTAAAAATGTCATGCAAAGTCAGTCTAGGTGTGTGACAAAACAACAACGGAGAACAAAAATCCAACAACACCGGAGAACCAAAATCCAACAAATGAAGACCAAGGCAGCCTCAACTGCTGGCTGGTCAGGGCTTTTATAACCCAGCCAGGACAGACCTGTCACCAATCACCTGCTGTAGAGACAGAGAGATTGAGAAAAGCAGAGAGAGATTGAGAAAAGCAGGGAGAGAGAACAGGCTTACCATTAACACAGGGCGGGGCCTAAACCCGCCAGGGTCGTAACAGTGAAAACATGGGAGAATTAGGCCTACCTGTCAGTGTGATATCTGGGCGTGGTGAAGTCCACACAGCCTGTCTATTCGTGGCGAAATGGTAGACAGAGACAGTCTCATGTCATTCTCTGGATCAAGCCTAGCCCTGTACTTATTCTTTAAGTACGCCAGTGTAGAAAAACCACTCTCACACAGGTATGTGGTTGGAAAGGGCAAAAGACACCTCATTGCTTTTGCAGCAAGCTGTGGAAATTCTGTCTGGCAACTTATCCAGAATTTAACAAGGGGCTGTGTGTCGTACATATGCCTCCTGACAGAGTCTGTGGACATCTCAATCAGCTTATCCTCTTCCACAGCCGTCAGACTTGACCCTACTGATGCATCGTCACTGAATGGGAGCAGGATCCACTTGCTGTCACGGCGCCACTCTTCCGAATCAGTGAAGTACTTTGCGAATTGACGCACAAGCTTCCTCAAATGCTCACATATAGTGTCGTTGATGTCAGTGCTGTCAGGGTATTCCTCAACTGAAGGAAACATCGCCAAGTTATTGCTCTCCACTCGTTCGATCCACTTTGACATTTTTTTCACAAATGCGTCGAGCTTCTCGTAGAGCTGCATGACGTTTGCATCTCTCCCTTGCATGGAGCTGTTCAACTTGTTCAGCTCTGCAAAAACATCTGTGAGGTACGCCAGCTTAGTTAACCAGTAACTATCGTTGAAATTGGAAGCCAGATCAGAATGCTTCTCGCACAAGAACTCGTAGATAGCTCCGCGTAGTTCAAACACACGGGCGAGCACAGCGCCGCGAGACAGCCAACGCACCTCTGAATGATAAAGGAGAGAGCTGTGTTCACTTCCCAAGTCATGGCATAGGGATGAAAACAGGCGTGTATTCAATGCGTTTCGTTTTATGAAGTTGACCGTCTTGACAACGACATCAAACACACCACTGAGCTCAACACTGAGATCTTTGGAGGCGAGAGCCTCTCTATGAATCAGGCAGTGTGTCCAAATTACCCCCGGAGCCACCCTCCTTACATGCGCAAACAGTCCAGTCTTGCTGCCACTCATGGCTCGGGCCCCATCGCTGCATAATGCAACGCACCTCTGCCACGAGATATTGTGCTCCGTGAAAAAATCGTCCAGTGCTTTAAATATTTCTACACCGGTAGTTCGCCCGGGCAGTGGTTTGCAAAAAAGAAATTCCTCGCACATAGTGCCACTGTCCTCGTATCGCACAAATGTTAACAGTTGCGCATCATTAGTAACATCTGTCGTCTCGTCGATTTGAAGGGAAAACAGAACTGTCTGAAGTTTTGCCATCAGCTGGTCTTTGACATCATTTGCCATTTCCCCAATTCGTCTTCCGATTGTGTTGTCTGACAACGGAATAGTTTTTAATTTGTTGGCACATTCTTCGCTTACCATAGCTCTGCACATATCTATGGCTGCTGGCAATATAAGCTGCTCTGCAATGGTATGGGGCTTCTTACTTTTTGCAACCCTGAGAGCGACCAGATACGATGCTTTCAGTGCGTTTTCATTTATTTTTGCACTCTTCCTCATGGTAGCCTGCTGTCCTTTGAAATCACGCAACATCTGTTGCATGTACTCAACGGGTTTGGCCTTCAAGTGGACGTGATGCGTCTCCATATGCCGCGTAAGTTTCGACGGCTTCATAGCTTCATTACAGAGAATTGTTGAACATACGAAACACAGTGGTACCTCCTCTCCTGCTCTGTCTGTCGTCACTGTGAATCCATATTTAACATATTCCTCATTGTATTTTCTTTTTCGTCTTTTTTGCGAAGTTGACGCTTCGGAAGCCTGTCCTTGCCCTATCGTGGCGGCCTGTCCCTCTGTCGTGGCAGCCTGACCCTCTGTCATGGCAGCCTGTCCCTCTGGCACTTTCCTCACTACAAAACGATCCATTGGTGCTAGATATATAGCTAGACTAGTACATATGTAACAAATGTTTGCTGTACTACAACCTATCTTAAAATACTCTCGTCGGCTATGCTTATAAATGTGTGTCAACTTTGCTCGCAAGACTGTACGTAATGAATAATAAGTGAGGTTAGCGACGCAACTCATTACCATTAGCGAATCACAGGCTACCATAGACTGGATAGGCGCAAGGCTACATTCTGTCAGCTTGAATTTCCTTTATATTATTTTAAACATATTTTTCACGATATGTAACGGTATTCTGGAAATGTGTTGAAATATCAAAGCGAATTTATATTAAAAAAAAACAATGGTGAACTGATCAACATAGGCTCTTGTCACGGACCACATGCAATGCCGCCGCGGACCACCAGGGGTCCGCGGACCACCGGTTGAAAACCCCTGGCTTAAACAATAAGTAAATGAATCCGTAATTGGAAGACAAGTTTTTGTTTATGAATGAATGAACTTTTTGCTCATTAAAAACCAGCAGATAATCCCCTGATGAAACTCCGTCTCACAAACGGAGAGTGACAGAAGCATGAATTCTTCACATGAATGCTGAAAGTAACCTCAATGTCTCTCTGTGCTCCTCAGATCTACGAGGACTCCATCGTGCTGCAGTCAGTCTTCACCAGCGTCCGACAGAAGATCGAGAAGGAGGACGAAAGCGAGGGAGAGGACAGCGAGGAAGAGGAGGACGACATCGACGAAGGCTCCGAGTCTGAGAGTGAGTGTCAGTAACGCTTTTATTTCCTCTTCACCTTCTAAGAGCTAAAACTAAACAGGCGGCAGGAACGTGACGCTTGGCTTTTTGATTCGTGTTTCAGCTCGCTCGGTGAAGGTGAAGATCAAGCTGAGCCGGAAAGAGAAAGGCGATCGGGGGGGAAAGAGTCAGCGACGGAGGGGCCGCGGAGCCCGAGCAAAACCTGTGGTGAGCGACGACGACAGCGAGGAGGAGCAGGAAGAGGTGAGCAGACGTTCATGTAGTCATTTTCATTCTGATTAACTGCTGATAGTTCAGTCATTGCTTCCAGCTTCTTGAATGGGAGGATTTTCCTTCTTCTCTGCTTGAAATGATTTCAAATGAAATGTCTTTGTGTGTTGAGCTGCTGCATCAGAACAAGGAAATCATTGCCTTAGACTCGTGGAAATTAGAAAATGGCATTTGAAGTTATTCTGAGATCATTTTTTCATTAGTATCGTTGTATTGTGTACAGATGTTCATGTGCACGGCGGCTACAGGGTAGATATGGCTCCTCCAACAATGCAATGCAACAAACTCATTTCCTTTTAGGCATTTCCCATATAGCTTGAACAATGAGTAAATGAATGTTTGAGAGCTTTCCTTGTTTAACCTGGATCAACTGATCATCGATCAATAAAAAAAAGGTTTAATTGTGCTCAAATAAGACATGGAAATAAGTCACGTATTGTCATTTTTCCAATGAAATCTCAGGTGAGGATTTTTGAGAAAAACTGGAAATTGTAAAGATCATTTATAACACTTTAGACTTTTGATGTCACTTAAAGCAAACATTGAATCATAACAAACACTTGCCAGTTTATCTGATAATCTACCAATGAATCTCCAAATCTGTTTTGAAGTATTATCGTTTTATCAATTTGCCATGAAAATAAGTCCGTTTCTACAGACCATATTTCTAGAATATTTGACAAATTAAGATGAAGTTGTTCAAATTTCCCAAATAAATAATAATGCCTCTCACTTTTCTCCTTGCTGTAAAGAGAATTAGCATTAGGAAGTGCAATCGCTGTGTCCGTTCTCCCTTTAGGAGTCTAAAAACAGCCTTTATTCTTATTTATTTGCACTTTTAAATGTTCTTCTGTTGGATATTAAGTGTAATGTGTTTGTTTCAGGAGCGTTCGGCCAGTGGCAGCGAGGAGGACTGAAGGACACACTCCTGATTGGACCAACACTGCGCCCCTTGACTGGACTTTATATATTTTACTTAGATACAGCAGGGAGACAGTCGGTGGAGGAGGCCTAGTTTTACCTAGATCAGCTGATTTTTAGTGGGACAGTTGTATTCTCATTAAAGTATACTGATAATAAAAAAACAAATGAAATTAAAATATGAAAGCTATGACCATTCACTTCCATATTTAAACCATTTTCCCCAGTATGAATAGTCGTGTCTCTTTGCCTTTTTGTTTTCTCCTGTAAGTGGAAAATTGACAGAGCCTGAATTATATAGACTGATCGTGGGCCATAAAGACAGCTAACTGTTTTTGTTTTTTTGTAAGTGGTATTCATTCTGTCATCGTCTTTTTACTTTAAAGACAAAAAGCGAACATGTGAACCAGGAGTCACTCTGAAGTTCTCCCCCCACCCCCCCCCCCCCTTTTATGAATGCATGTCGTGCGTGTCTGTGGAAATGCACCTGGATTTGTCTTCGCTATTATCTCTGTGTTTAATTTAAGACTACAAGCGGGATCACGGTACATCCCACCCTGCAGACCCTCCCTCTCAGGGTGTGTATGTAAAGGGGGAGGGAGGGATAGGACCATTTTCTCGTGTCGGTGTCACTGGATTCCAAAAAGTACAATAAAGGCATCTCATAATTACCAAGTTGTCTTCCCTTTTTTGGAGTGCACTCATCTCGCATGTACACTAGATGGCCTACTGACAACAGGAAGCAGCATCCATTGGGATCTGCTTCCAAACCAACGTTTTCTCACCAGTAAGTGTCCTGTTTCAGGTAAAAGTCGTTTTTAATGTCAATTCAGTCTTTTTTTACTTTACTCCTGCTCTAAGACAATATATTTTGGCTATAAGGCTTTCAAACCTTTACTAAACGGGTATTACAAATGGTAGATAAGCCTCCAAACCTTTTAGGAGTGGGGCTCAGCGTATGTTCTGGAAATATATAACATTAGTGTTCAGCAAAAGAAGTACATACTGCCTAAATGTGTGCAATTTGATTTAAAAAGGCACTTCAGAAACAGTCATTTATTACTCAATTCCTGATCTAAGACTATATATTCTGACTGTAAACCTGTCAAAACCAACAGGACGTGGCATGCATGACGATCTGCTACCAAACCATCGTTTTCTCGGCAGTAAGTGTCATTTTTCAGGTAAAAGTAAGTCGCTTTTATCTTAATTCAGTCATTTTTACTTGTACTCCTGCTCTAAGACTATGCATTTTGGCTATAAGACCTTCAAACCTTTACTTAACATGTTTTAAAAGTGATAGGTAAGCCTCCAAACCTTTTAATAGTTTGGCTCAGGGTATGTTCTGGGAATATATCCCATTAGTTTTCAGCAAAAGATGTACACACTGCCTAAATGTGTGCAATCTAATTTTAAAAAGGCACTTCAGAAACCGTCATTTTGAGGAATTCTACATTTTTTCCCACTTTCCCAGAGTCGGAAACTACTAATAAATGACCAAGAAAAGACCTTCTATGTGTTTGGTATAGTCATTTAAACTATGTTGGCTCAATTGTTGAATGACTCTGGAATCCAATAGCATAATAACGATCCTCAAAGAGTCTGGGAGGTGAGCCAAATCACACGAGGAAACTGAGGAGGGGGTTTAGGGGCCCCTTTTTCGAAGCTTTGTCTGGAGGAGTCCCACAGTGTAAGATGTTGGAAACCACTGCTTGAGGCATGTCCTCAGAGCACCCTCTGATGAACCGAAATACCCTTTTATAAACAATGCCATGTGTACATTTGCCTTCATTTCAAACTGTATGTTATTTAACCCTTGCATTACTTAAGAGGATATTCTTCTTTAATGCTACTGTTAGCAGAAGCTAGTTGCGGCAGCCATGAATCTGCGAATCCAATGGGACCTTTCAATTACTTTTAGATGTTTTTAGCTGTTTATTCATTACTAAAAGCTACGTTTGAGTCTAAAACCTTTAGCTAAATTCATGTTTTCAAGCCTCTATTCATAACTTTTGGCTAACTTTTTCAACTGTGTAACTTAGCTAACTATTTTGACCCTTTGTCAATGACTTGCAGCTTTTTCACAACGTTCTTTAAGCATTTAGTGTCCTTTTAATAGTTGTTTATTAGTTGATCATGTGATCATTTGAACTGTTCATCACTTCTAGCTAACTATTTAGCATTTCTAAACCTTTATTTTAGCTAACCTGTTTCAACTTTGTAATTTCTTGTAAGCTAAGCTAACCCTAATACCCTCAGCTAACTATCTTATGTGTTCCAACTAGCTCAGTATTTCAGCATATTGTGTCACATAGAATCAAGTATTATAAGCCCCTTATTTTGATCAGTTTTTCTACCGTTTGTCCCTTACTTTCAGCTAGCTATTTTCACTATTACCTTTAGCTAACATAACAGTTTCAACCCTCTGTCCATAACTTTTAGCTAAACTTTTAACTGTTCAAGCTATCAACTATTTAGCCATTACTTGCTACTATTTCACAAAGTGTCATGTACTTTTAGTCCCCCTATTTATAATGTTTATCCGTTCACCAGTTTGAACTGTTGACTACTTTAAGCTAACGTTATCTTATTCAACCATTTATTGATTAGCGTCTTTTAGCTAACTCTTTGAGCTATTCAAATAAGCTAATCTGTTACTTGCAGCTAGCTCACAAAGCCTCTACTTTTTGCCTCTTTCTTTTAAACGTTTAGTTATAACTTGAATATATTTGCTCTGTTTAGTACTTATAGCTAACTAGTTCTAATTTTCATCCATAACTTTTAGCTAACTTTATCTTTTCAACCATTTATCTGTTAGCTTCTTTGAGCTAATTATTTGAGCTATTCAAATATGCTAACTATTCCAAGCATGTATCTATTAATTGCAGCTATTTAACAATGGAAGTCATCCTTTTAGCCTTTTTTTCAAATGTTTATCCATTACTTTAACCATTTCAACTGTTCAGCTAACTATATCAACCATTAGCTTACTACTCTAAGGGTCTGGATAGATCTGCTTGCTTGCTAACTAGTTTGAATCCATTCTCAACCACAGCGTTAAGGAGATACATGTGCAGAATGCTTTTCTTGTATTTATTTTTAATAAAAACATACACACTGCTGGAGGTACTCCTAAATATTTATCACAGACTCTGCATGGTCACAGCAGAAGCACCCCCAGAGGAAGCTCTACTTCCTGGTCTTCTGATCTTATTTTCTCAACAACCCTGTTTTACTCCTCAGAGGTTACTCCTTGACCCCGACACAAATCCTCCTTTCCCTTTAGTGATTTTTTTCAGCACCTGAATAAACATGGCGGGATATATTTGCTATGAATTTGCAGTGTGGGTGATTTCTGAGGAGTTTCAGAGGATCAGCCAGCATGATTTCCCCAGCAGACTCATGTTTCTGTGTGAATGTATGTTTGTACAGTTGTGGCTGTCCTTATTTCAAGATTCACTTGCGGTTGCCACTATAAATATCCTCTATTTAGATGGGTTGTTAACCTAAGATTTTACACAGGCGCCTCGTGTGTCACAGGTTGTCTTTGATACGTCTGGAATAAACCTGACCTGTCAAGAAAGTGATTGAAATCTAACAAGGTTATAATTCGATCGTCCCGTTTCCAAACAGTGTCAGTCTTCGCTTCTTTTCCAGGGCCAAGGGGACGAAGCCAAGAATTAGTCTATGCTCTGAGCAGCCTTACTTTTCCATCAGACAAAATACAGTAGTGCAGGGATGACGTGGTTCTGTAGGCTGAAGTTAGCACCGCAAAGACTCCCTTGACAAAAGCTGATGGGAATTTTCAATTGATTTTGAGATATTGCAGGAAATAAGCAGGATAAATTCCACATATTAAAACCACTGTAATACATGTCAAAGCAATTGCCAGAGGTAATCTTAGACTTCCAATGAACTACATCCTTGTTGCATGGCCTTATGTCACCACCGCTAAGCTAAAGGTGGCTTGAGGACTTTTAGTCGTCTCAATTAGCAACCACTTTTTTTTAAAACACATAAAAGCTTCAGGAATTAAGAAGTGGGGTAATTACTAATGTATGTTATGTGGTAGAAAACATAGTTAAAAGCTTGTAACTGTCTGAAATATTTAATGTAAACCAGGAATCTTTCTTTATCCTCATCCTACCCCAGGAACTAAACTCTCTTCACTCTAATTGGACAGAAAACACTCCCACCCCCCACCCGGTCCGGCTATTCCCGAGCCAAAATCCATGCTCAGCTGCACCTGGAAGAACCTGAATGACCTAAAGGAGAAGACAGACAATCCGTTGCAGCCAACAGAGTGTTTATTGAGTCAGGCGAATCAGAGAAAGGCATCCGAATACTGGAAGAACTAGAAAGTGTTTACAGAAGCTCAGGAGGCTGAGCTTGTATATAATAACAGAGGGGCGTGTTTGAGCCTCTGGTGAAATATAGAGGAACCTCTCCTTATATGCCCTCTTGTTTCTATTGACTCATTCTCTTTCAAGGAATACTGGAGTGTAAACGCTGTGTCCTTTCTCCCTTTAGGAGTCTAAAAACAGCCTTTATTCTTATTTATTTGCACTTTTAAATGTTCTTCTGTTGGATAATAAGTGTAATGCGTTCGGCCAGTGGCAGCGAGGAGGACTGAAGGACACACTCCTGATTGGACCAACACTGCGCCCCTTGACTGGACTTTATATATTTTACTTAGATACAGCAGGGAGACAGTCGGTGGAGGAGGCCTAGTTTTACCTAGATCAGCTGATTTTTAGTGGGACAGTTGTATTCTCATTCAAGTATACTGATAATTAAAAAACAAATGAAATTCAAATATGAAAGCTATGACCATTCACTTCCATATTTAAACCATTTTCCCCAGTATGAATAGTCGTGTCTCTTGCCTTTTTGTTTTCCCCTGTAAGTGGAAAATTGACAGAGCCTGATTATATAGACTGATCGTGGGCCATAAAGACAGCTAACTGTTTTTTGTTAAGTGGTATTCATTCTGTCATCGTCTTTTTACGTTAACCCCCGGTGCAGTTCAGGAAACGTTTCACAGTCGGTCCCCCAGTTTTAGCGGAGGCCTGAAATTCCATGTCACTTCTTATTAAATGCATCACAATGTGCGGTACGGTGGGGTGAGAGGTGAGTGGGTTCACCCTCGGAGAAAGGCCCCCATTGGACAGAAAAATGCGTACGGTACAGGTCGTGGCTCTGGTGTTCATTAATGTGACATGTAATTGTGTTGATGGACTCCTTTGTGGGAGGTGTGTACTTGTACTATGGAGGGTCTTACTTGGGTATTCCCTTTTTGTCATACTTACATTTCAGAGGGAAAGTTCAGAGCTGGGAGACATTTGTAAATCATTTTCTGGAGTTAAAGCAGGAATAACTTGGTCCATCAATCGGTAGATTTGGTCCCCAGTCCTTCAGTCAATATGGATGCATCAAGTTGCTCCTGATAGCCAACTGTGTGTGAATGTATGGCCTCCTCTGCCTCTATATTGATGGATGTACAGTATATGTGAAAGGGCTTTGAGTGGTGGCAAAGAGTGGAAAAGCGCCATGTAAATGCAATCGATTGAGGCTTGCTTTTTCCTTTGTGGCGATGTTATGCTACTCATGCTAACGGCGTTCATTTGTAAAGATTATCTCTTACAAACGAGATCAATATGTTCTGCAGAAATCCAGATTTTAATGGAAAACTTTGTCCAGGGAGCCAGGTCGATGCTAACAGGTTAGCCTCCGTAACGACGTCATTTCCAGAGTGGTTTAAATTAGTTTCTTGATTGGCTGAAGTGCAGAATAAGTAGTTCTGTAGTTGATGTTTCAGCACGTAAAGAATCTGGATGTTTTAAATCTATATCACATGCACTCTGTCTCTATTCCTTCCATATGGCTGCTCCCCCTTCACATTTTATCTCTGGCAGCAGTGTGACAGCCTTGGCCTTGATCCTTGAATTCCAATATGCAGCCTATGGGAGGCAGATCTTCAGAAAGCAAGTCACTGACAATATCTTTTCTGTCTTCTCGTGCTCACGTGTGTGACATTTACATTCATTTTGGTGCAGGTTTGAGTAACTGAAGGCCACACGTGATATAATAGACCTGGGGAAAGCAGATTATCCACAGTTGGTGCATGTTATCTCAACGCATAACCCTTCCTTCGATAGGAACAGGGTCAACGTATTACCTTGTCACTGAGACCCCTTTGATATTCCCCCTATGGTGCTGCTTGTTTTCTAAATGTTCCTGCCCCTCTCTTCCATGAAGCACAAAACAAACACGTGGATTATTAATTTCCAATCCCAGAGTATTCCTGAACTATACGATGCTCTGGTTCAAGGTTGTTGTTCTGAAGTTTTATCTCCTTGCCTGTACTTTATCTGCCCCTCTGAGGTACATCTCATTGTAAACTATGGTATGGACCCAGTCGACTGAGACTTTGGACCTTAAATAACATGTTTTTATTATGAGAGCCTCTGTTGTGGAAGTAGGCGCGTGATGTGGAGATAAGAGCTAATGACTTTATGGGCTGCTGTAGTATTGTTTTAGAAAGTGTTACCCATCAATACACCTTGAGGACTTAGGAGGACTGAAGAAATGATGTAAAGGAAGTGCAGGTGATGATCATAGAATAAGTTACTGATCTAATTTCTCCATAAAAACTCTGTTATAACAGCGCCTGCTGACCTGGTTTTATTTCAATATTGAACGTCGTAGGTAGAATCGTTTGGACTTCAAACACGTTGATCTGGAACATCTTATTTACTTTTGGGAGGTGGGGTGGGTGGGATGGGGGGGGGGGTTCTAGATTATAACTGGCTTATCATGAGGGGAAATGTTGTAATGTTTTGGAGGAAAAAGTCAAACTATTGCTAAAAAAGATGTCGTCATAATTTAATAAACGAGTAGTGATATTAACTAATGTCCTTTGTGCATCAAATAAGCTTTAATGTTCCTGTTTGTTATATAGCCTAAACTGTGCTATCTGTATACACCTTTGAATAAATAATAATAAAATAATAATAATAATAATACAAATACATTTTAGTTTAGTGAGAATTTTGTCTTTTTTTATTTGCATTTATTAAATTATTCACAAAGCAGACATAACAAAATAAAGGAACATAAATAAGTTGACAAATCTGAGATCTAATGATAATAATTCTAATAAAAGAATGGATGCAATATTAATACTATAAATCTTCATTACACCATAGATCCATTCACTCGATTCTCCCATACTGAGTTCATTAAGTTCATTTCTTTTAGCCAACTCCCTGTTATCTGTTTAATGATTGCTATTCTTATCACAAGAAATGGGTATGGATCTCTTTAATTGCCTCTGGTGTTTTGATGAGAAAACGTAATTAATTACAATAAGAAAATAAATGATTCAAGAGCCTCTGGATTATATACTTGAGGCTGTGAGGATATTCATATTTCAGCTGTATTTATTTTTTGCCTCCAGGAAAGATATTTACGTCCACTGTTTCTCTCGTTGTTTCATCTGTTTTGTATTTTTAATTCAGTCAAAAATAAATGTGTATTATAACCATGATATTAATGCTGGTGTGAGGAGTTTTGCTGCTGAGGGTTGAATAAGGGTCTGGTCCTCTACGTTTAAAAAAAGCTGTTTTATTGTAAATCTCTGTCTTTACTTCAAATTCTTCCCCCCTCCCTAAACTTGACCTTATGGCCCCCACATTTCAGACCCAGAAGCCCTGTGTACGCCCCTGTCAGGGAATGAAATCTACCTGATGTATACAAACAGTCTCTCCTCCCTCTCTGAAAGGGTTAACTCGTAGTAAATCCATCCACACGGAGCTCCTCCTCCCAATTGTTGCTGCTGTTTGCCTCAGAAATCACACCACTCACCAGGTCCCGCCCTCCCTCTACCGAGGGGCCCCCTCTCGGTCCCACCCACCCTGGACCACATTGAAATGGGTCTGATGTTGTTGTCAAACAGTACAGTGTGCAGGGCATCCTTCCTCTGAGCATCTCTGCAATTCAGCCTCTAAAAAAACTCTGGTTTAATCACATTTCTGACAGTTTGTATAAGTAGAATATAAGTCACATTACAGTGCATGCATCTTCCAGTGCGCCTGAAAAACATGGGACTGCCGTTTCACGCATCTTTGTTATTCTTTCTCTTCAGCCTCGTTCATACAAGTAAGTTTTCCTTCATTTTTTGGTCTTAATTAGCTCTATCTTTGACTTGGCATCTGCGTAAAATCCGTATAAAAATCTCCCTGTGCCTCAGATTGTTGTTGCTTTGGTAGAAATGTGTTTTTGAATGATGGTTTAAAAAGAATTTGAGTCCGTGTGTGTTTAAATTGCCCACTCCTCTGACAGCACCGGATGCAAGGTGATGGGGGGAGGGCGCAATTATTCCCAGAATGTAGGTCAAATCCATGCGCGCTCACAATGACGCTTTCACTCATATTTACGCGTAAATCAACCGCGAAAATCCTCCATTTGTGAAGCTTTTTCTATGGCTTATTATATGTTTAAATCCTTGGCTGTTTTTGAATGGAGCCGCATGTGTGGTTTCATTGACGCGTTGTGCAGCCAATGAGCTTTGAGGAGGTGAATGTGTAAAAAAATGACAAGCAGGATTCTGAAAATAAAACCCAGAATTCGCAGCCATTCATAATGAGGGAAATTGGCGCCACTTGCATATAAATCAGTGTAGAGGACAACTCATCCCTCCTGGACTCACTGTATAGCCCTATACATGATGCAATGTGCAGCCTCCCCTCGTGTGTGTCCTGAAACGCCCTATACTGTTGAAATGAAGGGAAGCCCTCCAACTCATCCTCCAACACAAACACTCTCTGTCTGCAGCATTCCTTGAGCTCTGGTTTGATGTGGAGCCTCGGTCAGACCTGTTCCCAGTGTGTCGCTTCTGGGAAACGGTGTGTGTGTGTGGGGGGGGGGGGGGGGGGGGGGGAGACATGTTGCAACTGGTAGATGTCACCTATGACATTTTTTCTCACAGACATGTGTGGCAATGAAACGTGTCCTCCAGAATGTTGGGAAACGGTCACCTCCCACACATGTTTGGGCAGAGAGGAAGAGTGTGTGATATGGTTTTTAGGAATGTTTCAGCCACTTCTAAATGATCATTTGCATATAAGTTACTCACCTTGGGTAACCTTCAATTATGGTAGTTTTTCTTACTTACCTCCAAGTTGAAGTAAGAGTCTCAAAATGGACAAAACTCTTGATGAATTGAAGTTATTTTAAGTTAGGGCTGTTTTTTTTTTTACCAGGAAATCATCAAAAAATCTGATCACTGAATCTTACTGAAACTGATATAAATACAGTGTTATCAAAGACTCATCATCCAGTCTTCCCACCACTAAAATGTAAGATTGAATACACTTCAAAGTAGCTTGCCTTTGCAGACAATGATCCTGTTTATGTGCAAGGTTTTAAATATTTGGTTAAAATGCATGTGAAGTAGTGACCCGGATAGACGATTCATTCCCCGAACGTCGCAGAAGTGAGAGTATCAAAGTTTTCTTTACCAGTTCAAGTTGATGGATATAGAAATGCATTTTGGAGGTGAAGTATTCCTTCAATCATATCACCTTTAACTGTTTTTGTTGTGCATTTTTTTAGGCTAGAAATTACAAAGTGGTGCTTTTGAGATAGAGTCTGTTACCATCACTGCACAAAATGGCTTAAATGGAGAAAATAATGTTGATTGATTGATCGTTGAACTCTGTGGAGGCAAGTTATTCTCTGAAAATTCAACATGATTCATACACAAATGCATTTTGGAGGAAAGTATTCCTTTCATCTCACTTGGGGTCAACTTTCTGGCTTAATGATTTGAGAAACTGGAGAAAGATCCTCAGTATTTCGGCCTCCTGTCGCTCTTTCTGCTCACCTCATGGGCAATCAATGAAAAGCTTGAGCCGCAACAAACATGAGCCCATTTGCGGTTTGCCCAGCATGGATTTGTTCTCGATCGATGGCGCTGACATGCGGCCCATTTTGTTGTTCAAGGACAGAACCTGCTGAGCCCGTTGAGTAAATAACCTGCAGTGTTTGGGTGATGTGTCATCGGCTTCAGGGAAAAGGACCTGATCTGAAGAGGGAAGAATCCACCATTGCAGGAAAGATAGAAATCGACCTGAGTTGAACCTTAGTTTTATACCATCTATAATAATACTTACCCACACGGATATCCTCTAGATTAGAGCCGGTTTACCAACTTCTAACTCTTGACTATCTTTATGATGCAATAATACACCCTTATACGCTGACTCATAAAGATATGATGGCTGGATTTAATTTCCTCACTGCTACTGATATCATTTTGGGAGTCATTTGAATACTAACAAAACAATACTACAGAGGGAGGAGGAGGTATTCAGATCCCTTACTTGAGTAGAAACACTTTTACCACATTGGAAAACTAGAATCCTGCACTTGAGAGACTACTTAAGTAAAGTAAGTAGGTACAACTCATTTAGTAAAAGTGTTAAAAAATGCAAATAAAATAATAAATAAATAAAAAAACACAAACAATCTAAATGATTCAAAATAGAATAAACGCTAATCATCTTTTAACAGTTGATTATTAGCCTTGAGTAACTCTTGTATGAGCTGTTCTCTATAATACATTTTGATTAAATCATATTTTATAAACTCTTGTGTTGTTATGTGTAAGTCTAAGTAAAAGTACAACATTTCCCTTAAAATTGGAGTTTAAAGGCTTCTTAAAGTACCTTAAATGTACAATAAAGTAGAGTGGATTCAATTAGATGTACTTTACTGATCCCCAATTGGGAAATGTGTTTGTCTGAGCAGCAGGTTAACAGCCGCTACACATGAGATGAATAAAGACTAATATTAGCAGGAGAAAGATCAATGAAGTAACCAGAGAAACTTTAGTCCACTGAAACACTACGTGAGTAATTTCCCCCTGCAGTCCGCCCCCCGCGGATGAAAGCATGTCCTCCTACAGAAGCAGCGAGAAAGCCTCTCTTTGTTTTTGTCTGGAGCGTCGGCCATGACCGAAGGCAGCAGATGTTTCACTTCACAGCAAACAGTTATTATGATTTATTGTGCTGTCAGCCATTCATAGCAATGCATCATTTATCTGTTCTCCTTCCATTCGTAGGACTGCAGCCTATGGAAACATATGAAACATGAATACTTAATAGAGTAAAAAAGCTGATCCTGCACTGACTGCCTCAGAGTATATGATGGAGGCTAATGACTAAGCTGCTAAATGCTCCACTTGTAAACGCTTCCTACTGCGCCCCATTTTTCAGCAACAGGTGGCCGTACTGGGTTTTGAGGCCCCGGGGCCGGAGGGAGGAATGGCCTTTAGTACCCTTTCATGAGGTGCTGTTTCCCTGATGTACAATCCGATTACTCCTTCTGGTTCAGCGGCCTCATCGGGTCCATTAAAGATGGGAGGTAGTGTTTACACTCGTATCGAATGAGGTGAATTTCTGCCAGCAGGAATCAAACAGAGCAGATTTCTGTTATGCACCCGCCGTATCAGCAGCTGCCTGATAAAGGGCTGATAAATGCGGGTTTACATTCAGAGAGTGTCCCTGTTTGACTCCCAGTTCAACCATTCGTCCGCCCTGGTTAAACAAGAACCTACAGGCACGTGTGTGTTTGATCATGTGTGTGTCATGCAACAGCAGAGGTGGAAGGAGTATTTAGATGAAGTAAAAGTACTGATAGCACAACTTTAAAAGACTCTGTTACAAGTAAAGGTCCTGCATTGGAAATTTAACTTAAAAGGAAGAATCGTCAGCAAAATGTAACAAAAAATGCAGAAAAGTCCGAAATAAATGGGAAAAAACACGGTGAATTTCTTAGCATTAGCTGTGATTCAAGACATGTTCACAACAGATGTTTAGATATTGTTTTGTAAGGAAATGCAGGTTCCATTGACTTCCATTCATCAGGAATTCTGTCCGTTTTTGGAGTCATTCAAGAACAGCTTTCTATGGATTCGCTGTGCTTTGTCGTTGTTTTGCATTTGTTTTGTTGTTAAACACAACTTCCGAAATGTTGAAGGCGAGATGAATCATGAATTCCCTGGAGGAGTTATAGATGTTTACAGTAAATGGTCATTTTAGTATTCCTCTTTAAGAGCTTGTCGAACTAATATCCTATGGGTTTTTTTTCATGGTCAGCCACATCTGTGTTTCCCAAATTATGAAGGAAAGAACAAAGAACTACTTTTTATTTTGGGTTAGCCAAAGTTTGAGTGTGTTAAACTGAGGATCTGATATTGTTTTGTGGTGAAACTACGCTTCCTTTCACTTCCATTCATCCGTGTTTTGGCTCATGCGAAGTGTTCCTAATGAAGCCGATGTACCACGAGATAATTCACAGATATACAAATCCTCCTTCCTTGGGTTTTAAATAACAGAATTCTGCAGAATGATTATCCTAACCCGGGGAGTCTTCCCTGATGAATGGCAACTCAAACAATAAGCCTTGGTTGAACTGTGCGCTCATTTCTCTGTCTTCCGGTAGATCCATTGACAACATGTGGACCCAATCAGTTCCAGTGCGGGAACGGTAAATGCATAACGGCTAGATGGGTGTGTGACGGCACGGACGACTGTGGAGACGGCACTGATGAACTTCCTGCTACCTGCAGTGAGTATCACAAAACATCAGAATGGACGTTTAGACATACAGTCCCTTTGCATCCCTCAGTGGGATGATTTTATAGCTCACACTGATCTCTGTGTTGTGACTTTAGTGACCAAAACCTGCAAGCCGACAGAGTTCAGCTGCACGGGTCGCCTTAACCAGTGCATACCGGGAACCTGGCACTGTGACGGGAAAGCTGACTGTGAGAATGGAGCTGATGAGGAGAGCTGTGGTAAGAGGCGTTAACTACAGGGTGAAAGAAGAAGACCTCACATCTGTCCGACTGTTTCTACCATCAATGTGATTTATCTTCTTGTATCGCTCTCAGAAACCACAGCTTCTTCTTCTTTCCTCCCTGATCTAAAGAGTTTCTGGTCCTAAATTACTCTAATTGCCCCGTTTGAGATAAAATTAGAAGTACTTTATTGACACTAACTCAGGAAATCATTGGTTTGCTGAAAAAGTGGAAGTTAAAGTTGTGCAGTTGCTAAGGGATGACATTTTTATTGGCCAACAATGAAGTTAGCATCTTCCGGAGTCCCTCACCAAAAAGCCAATGAGATTTCTCCATTGAAGTTTTCTAATGTTGGGCGTGACGAAATGTAGTCGTCTCATTCACTTGTTAGCAACATCCTTTTTTAAATTAACCAGTGGGGTATTTACTGACGTATTTAAAGTCGTAGTGCAAAATATATTAAACTCTATACAGCTTGTGTTAACCACAGATCTTATTTCAGGCAAAAACACACAAAAAAACTGCTAACTCATTCCCATGTTTAAGGACTTTACACCACTCTTCTGTTATTAGCTGGGAAGACTTCCTTATATCAAATGTCTCTTCTCTTTTAGCACCCAAGCTGTGCACGAACACGGAGTTTCGCTGCGGGAGCGGTCAGTGCGTGTCGTCCTCCTTCGTGTGCGACGACGAGGCGGACTGCGACGACGGCAGCGACGAGGCCTCCTGCCCGCCGGTCACCTGCAGCCCGGCGTCCTTCCAGTGCAACAACACCGTCTGCGTGCCCCGCCTGTGGGCCTGCGACGGCGACATCGACTGCTCCGACAGCTCCGACGAGTGGCCCCAGAACTGCGGCGCGAAGACCCCGGTCACCCCTGCAGGTCATCAGTGTTCAGCCCTGGAGTTCCACTGCGGCAGCGGGGAGTGCATCCACGGCAGCTGGAAGTGCGATGGAGGTGCAGACTGCCTCGATCGGTCCGATGAAGCAGGATGTGGTGAGGGTTGTTGGAAATGATTGTTTAATAGTCTGTAATAGGCTGTCAGAATGATGGCTTCAATGACTTATTGTACTACATTTGGACAGGAATCTCAATATCGCCTAGGGCAGCCAATGGGCTAGAACCGGTCCTGAATATATAGATACACCCATCATCATCATTTAGCTGACTTTGATATTGTCCATAAAAGTACCATCGTCCAGGAAAAGCTGTTAACATCACAGGCTTCATCATTTGTTTAAAGTCCTCTTTAATGCATCCCTCCTCTAGCACGCACCACCTGCCGTCCCGATGAGTTTGAGTGCGGCGATGGTACATGCATCCACGGCAGCCGCCAGTGCAACCATCTGTACGACTGCATGGACAGGAGTGATGAACTCAGTTGTGTCAACGGTACGAATCTCTTCTCATCCTGGATCCTAGCAGCAACCCATATGAAGTGTTTTTCCATCTATAACTGTATTTTTTACATCACAGCAACCCACTGCGATGGTCCGACCAGGTTCAAGTGCCGCAGTGGGGAATGCATAAGCATGGAGAAGGTGTGTGACAGGAAGCGTGATTGCAGGGACTGGACAGATGAGCCTGTGAGGGAATGTGGTGAGTACAGACGCCTGTCATCCATAACTGCTTAATTACTACTCTTACGTAGAGAATGCTAATCCACAGAAAAGAAAGATGGTTAACCTTTCTTCTCCTCACTGCAGGCTCCAACGAATGCCTTTACAACAACGGCGGCTGCTCGCATATTTGCAACGACCTGAAGATCGGCTTCGAGTGTCTGTGTCCTACTGGATATCACCTGGTGGACACAAAACGCTGTGAAGGTAAAAATCATCCCGCAGCTAAACTTCGCTAAGCTAAAGGAGGCTAATGTTGGGCTATAAAGGAACTACAGCACGGTCACATGACTTCACGCCTCCACCGCTAAGCTAAAGGAGGCTAATGTTGGGCTATAAAGGAACTACAGCACGGTCACATGACTTCACGTCACCACCGCTAAGCTAAAGGTGGCTAATGTTGGGCTATAAAGGAACTACAGCACGGTCACATGACTTCAGGTCACCACCGCTAAGCTAAAGGAGGCTAATGTTGGGCTATAAAGGAACTACAGCACGGTCACATGACTTCACGTCACCACCGCTAAGCTAAAGGTGGCTAATGTTGGGCTATAAAGGAACTACAGCACGGTCACATGACTTCACGTCACCACCGCTAAGCTAAAGGTGGCTAATGTTGGGCTATAAAGGAACTACAGCACGGCCACATGACTTCAGGTCACCAACGCTAAGCTAAAGGTGGCTAATGTTGGGCTATAAAGGAACTACAGCACGATCTCATGACTTCAGGTCACCACCGCTAAGCTAAAGGCGGCTAATGTTGGGCTATAAAGGAACTACAGCACGGTCACATGACTTCACGTCTCCACCGCTAAGCTAAAGGTGGCTAATGTTGCGCGTGATTGCGTGTAATGATCTCATTTAGAAAACTGTAAACAACCGCCTTGTTCATTAGTTATTGAAGCTTCAGAGATTTACCAGCTGGGTATTTACTGACGCATTTATGTCGTAAGACAAGAAACTTTTCAGCTTGAGTTAACCACAGACCTCATTCCAGGCATCTAACCATAAACACATCCTGAAAACCTTGAAATGCTCATTCATGCACCACTCTTTTGGGAACAGATTACCAAAACAGTGTTGCAATCTGCTTTCTCTGACGCAATCTTTTCCATAACCGTCTGTGCTCCCAGGACAAGAGGGTCTCTCAGGAATGATGACTCAGAACAATGTTTTGTTTCACCATGTGTGTGTTCTTCATTCAATGTGTCCCGTCTTCCTTGAATTAGACATCGACGAGTGTGTCAACCCGGACACCTGCAGCCAGATCTGCATCAACCTGATGGGCAGCTTTAAATGTCAGTGTGAGGAGGGGTACCAGGTGGACCCAGCAACCAAAGCCTGCAAGGCCATCGGTAAATATCAGCTGTATTCTACATTATTGTATAACAGTCAGGTGTTTAAAGGTGCCACAGAAAGCATCTATCTGGTATTCTAAATTGTTCTCTGATGTCTACAAAGAAGGTATATAACTTTGGTTGATCCAAAAAATGTCCAGCTGTGGTTTTACAGACCCATTTACAACCCTATGATTTGGTCCTAGAATGAAACGAGCTGAATTGCCTTATTTGGGGCTCATTTAAATAATTATGACGAGCTCTGCTCTGATTGGCTGGTTTACAAGGAGCGACTCATGGCTGCCTCAGAGTTGGCTGTGCTCTGCAGGTTGTTGTTGTTATTGGCTGGGCTTGAACGTGGGCGGGTGTATGCAGATGTTGGGGCTGGACTACCGTGTGTGACGTCACACACAGGGACTGTTGTAATTCGCCCGTTTTCCCGCTGTGATATGCATACTCATGATTTGCACGTGAAGGAGGAAACAATGGTGTTTGAGGTTCACGGTATGTCAGTTTAATGTACAGAACTCTCCTTATTCAACTATGCCAAGGTGAATACAGTTTTCCATTCTACGGCACCTTAACACATGATGAGTAGCCTTCTTAAATGTATTTTTAGGGTTCGGGTTAGAAGAGGTTTCTCACTTGTTTTTAATTTGGATACTTGTTAGAAAGAGGGGGATAAACATTTGAATTCCTCTCACTTTGTATACAAACAAATACATAATGATACTTCAGCTATAAAGAAACTACAGCACGGTCACATGACTTCACATTAAGCTAACCGCTAAGCTAAAGGAGGCTAATTTAGTCACTTGGAATCCGTCTGTATTTAAGACACTTAAAAGCTTTGAAATTAAGTAGGTGTGAACACAACGTCGTACCACTAAATGTGAAAACCTCTTAAGGTTCTGGGAAAAGCAAACTGGTTTACGGTTTCTAACAAAAACCCAGTGGTCTTGAGTAAAGGGAACTGGAAGTGCAAAAATGCTAATTCATATCTGGATTTAAGGATAGGTTACAAACGTTGATAAGATGCCATAAACTCTATCAGACATCTGTCCATTTATAATATTCAACATTTGGTCGGACCATTAAAGCTCTTTAAAGTTGAACATGTATTGCTATCACAGAAGAAAAGTAAAGAAATCTTTAAGCTATCAAAATTTAATCTAAATAAGTTTAAAAACAACCATAAAATCTCTTCTCCTCCCTGATCTGTAGGAACAATCGCCTACCTGTTCTTCACCAACCGTCATGAAGTGAGAAAGATGGCGTTGGATAAAAGTGAGTACACCCGAGTGATCCCCCGTCTGAAGAACGCCGTGGCTCTCGACATGAACATGGCCGCCACAGACATCTACTGGTCCGACATCTCCCAGAAGAAGATCTACAGGTGAGCGCCAGAATCAAGAAGCATCATTAGTGTGTAATCTTTACGTCAGTTTGACACCATTTTCATTCCCAGAGCTCAGATGGACTCGGCCGATGACCTGACTCAGCACAGCGTAGTGATCGGCAGCGACATGGATGCACCCGAAGGACTCGCTTTCGACTGGATCCACGGGAACCTGTACTGGACCGACAGCATCCGCAGCACCATCTCCGTCGCCACTGCCGACGGGAGCCGCCGGAAAACTCTGTTCCGTCGAGACTTATCCAAACCCCGCGCCATTGTGGTCGACCCCCACAACAAGTAAGTCCAACGGAGTGACTAAATCCAATGTGGTCTCACAAAAAAACGGTAAATTAAAGCAGCGTCTTGACCCAGTGTACCGTTTACTTGGTGGTTATAAATGTTTAGGAAAAAAACTATTTGGTTAGCATTAGGAAATTTTAACCCAGGGTTTGGGTTAAAATAACTATTTTTATTACCCACCGCTAAGCTAAAGGCGGCTAATGTTGAGCTATAAAGGAACTACAGCACGGTCACATGACTTCACGTCTCCACCGCTAAGCTAAAGGAGGCTAATGTTGGGCTATAAAGGAACTACAGCACGGTCACATGACTTCACGTCACCACCGCTAAGCTAAAGGCGGCTAATGTTGGGCTAAAAAAGGAACTACAGCACGGTCACATGACTTCACGTCACCACCGCTAAGCTAAAGGAGGCTAATGTTGGGCTATAAAGGAACTACAGCACGGTCACATGACTTCACGTCACCACCGCTAAGCTAAAGGCGGCTAATGTTGGGCTATAAAGGAACTACAGCACGGTCACATGACTTCACGTCACACGAGCTAAAGGCGGCTAATGTTGGCAGCACGGTCACATGACTTCACGTCACCACCGCTAAGCTAAAGGCGGCTAATGTTGGGCATAAATTATTTTACATTCGGTATAAAAACTTGCTTAATCTAGAATATGTGTTAAATGGCTTTAGGCAAAACGACTGGTAAGTGTTGTTTGTTTGAAATGGCTTTATTGATCGTTGCTTTAATCTCAATCTAAATACAAGTATGATATATGGATTCTGTCCAGTTGGGGTTTTTATGAATATTATCTTGATGTTTTTTGTATGTTTTCTAGGCCAATAGAATAAATACATTGACAGTATAGACATAAAGGAAGGATAAGGGAAGTACAAATCATGATTTATGTTAAAATAAGTAAGACTCATCTTACGTCCAAATTTAAAATCACTCAAAAGTAGTTATTAAATGATTACTGCGCAGGTGAGGACAAGAACAGTGTCAGATATAACGATACAATTGAATTTACACAGTATTTTGACGAGCTATATACCTAACATTTGGTTTAAATAATAAAAACTTAGATAATATACATTTCTTTAATGACTTTAGTTTAGTTTTAGCAGCCAATATTAAGAAATTAAAGTCATTTCACGTATTTCTGTGAGATCAGGCTGCCTTTCTGTACAGACTGAATTAAAACGTTTATTTAACCACAAATCTGTGTCCTCCCAGCTTCCTTTACTGGACTGACTGGGGTAATCCCGCTAAGATCGAGAAGGGAGGTCTCAACGGAGGAGACCGCACCGCTCTGGTCACGGACAACATCGTGTGGCCGAATGGAATCACAATCGGTAAACTCCAGCCTTCACGTCTCTCAAGTTTCCAGTCGTTCATCCACGTCAATACCACAGATCTGACCTATTGACCCCCACCACTTCTTCCCCAGACCTGTTGAACCAGCGGCTGTACTGGGTGGACTCCAAGCTGCACACCCTCTCCAGTATCGACATGCAGGGCGGCAGTCGACGCACCCTCATCATCGACGAGGACAAGCTGGCTCACCCTCTGGGCCTCACTGTGTTTGAGGTGGGTGTTTACCGCCTGATAAACTCGGTTACACATAAACCCAGAGCCGGCAGTTAAACATGGCCCCCCACTACACGTGTAAACAGTCGTATGTTGGCCGTTTGAACAAAGCACCAAGTTCCTGGGTCTTAGTCTCCAAGGACATTTTAGGAGTCAGGTGAAACTTCAAAATGGGTTTATTTTTTTTAATAGACACGTAGAAAAGACATTTGGTACATCGATAGGAACCACAGTTACAAACAGTTCAAAGCTTACACTCTACTATTGTACACCAATTGACAAGCCATACATGGTTGATCTTCACTTGAAGGCGTACAATATTTCAACCACCTTCATAACTACAGCAGACCAGATGTAAAAGAGTGATGTACCGACTAACAGAACAATACAACAAATAAATCATAACTAAAATAATAAAGAATAATACTAAAACAGTACAAAGACCAAAAAAAAAGGATAATAAAGAGGACGGACGGACGGACGGACGGGGGGGGGTCTGTTAATCAGAAGACAAAAATGGAAGAGGGTTAAGAAGGGTTGCCTCTTAAAGAATATTTCATTTTCTCCATTTTTAGAAAAGACATTGAGCCTTTCCAGTGAGAAGTCGTCTTGCCAATAGCGAAGTAAAAGCCAGAATATCTAATTGCCAAAATGGTTCTATTGAAAGTAAATAACGGCGTCTCGACAGTTCATTTACATCCTACATGCGTCCTACCTGGTCCACTACAGACTTAAACACTGCCTTGTAACCTGTCCTAAATAATATACCAGATGCAAAACCATGACCTAAGCAACCTCCACACATAGAAGCTTCAGACAATCACCAGTAGGGTATTTAGTATTCCTCACTGTCACTGGTCTGTCCCCAGTCACTTAAATAATTGATCTTTTGTGTCTGTGCTTCTAGGAAAGGGTGTTCTGGACAGACGTCAGCAACAATGCCATCCTCAGCGCCAACAGGCTGACGGGTGAGGACATCACAGCCGTGGCAGAGCACCTCATATCCCCAGAAGACATCATTCTGTACCACAACCTCAAACAGCCTACTGGTAAGAGACGTGACGGGCTTTCAATTTGAATAACAAATCATGAGCCACCTTTATTTTTATAAAAGCACTACATTAAAAAGCAGGAAATGTTCCTAGTATTTTATGCCTCCACCCTGAAACCTTGGAGCACTTGTGTCATTTATTTGTCCCAGCCCTTAACATGTAACCAGTATTAATATGTATTGGTATAGATTAACCTACCGCTCAGAACACAAAGATATTAATTAGACTCAAATTATGTTATGTATCGGGACATTTTTGTGACAGTTGCTCCATTTCAGGATAAAATAAATGAAAATGCAAAAGATAAATGTACAAAATATGTATAGACATTAGTTTAGAATAAAATATAAAAGATGAAGAAAATTATAAATAAAATATTAATATTAGGCAAGAAGTGCAAACATTTGAATGAAATAATATAATATAAACACAAGATCAAATATACATTCAAATATTGAAGGAGATTAAAACATTAGTATCAAATATGAAGTTAAATAAAAATGCAATTAAAGATAAATGTGCAAAACATTTATATAAACATTAGTTAAGGTTAAAATATCAAAGTGTCTTCGATGCATAAGAAGCTAAATAAAATGTCATCCTCGTTTTCTTGCAGGCAGGGATTGGTGCCAGGTATCTGGCTGTGAATACATGTGCCTGGCAGCTCCTCAAGTAGGCAGACACCCCCCCAAATACACATGTGTGTGTCCAGACAACATGATGCTAGCCCGGGATATGAGGACCTGTGTACCTGGTATGTAAATATCAAGAACATGTCTTCCAAATGGAATATTTCCTTCAGTTTTTGACTCTCATTCCTTGTTCTTCACCAGCCGTGCCAACACCCGAAGCTCCCGTGCAGCCTCAGGTTCCAGCGACAGACCCTCCTCATCAACCTCCAGTGCCAGCCAGCACCACACCCAAGCCCGTGGTCCAAACCACACCCAAGCCCCTGGTCCAAACCACCCCTAAGCCCCTGGTTCGTACCACCCCTAAACCGCAAGTCCGTACCACCACGGAGGCCATAATCACCACCACTGCAGCCCGGCCAGTGCCACGAACCACCAAACCTCCAGTCAGGACCACCACCCCTGAACCAAGGACCCCCTCACCCAAGCCGGTGAACCCTAAAATTCCCCAGACCACCACAGGGGCTCCAGTCACCTCTCCAGGTAGGTACCATAACGGCTGAATTTGTGTATTTTTAGAGGTCAATTTGTGTAAAGCACTTTTCATTCCTGTTGACCGTTTTTCTAGGGTTTGAGAACATTGTCCTTAGCTTGGGTTCAGTGTTTCCGTTAGTTGATATTAGCCGGACTTTGAACGGGAAAACGGTCGAGGATACAGTAAACTATAGGCTGAATAGATAAACCATCACCAGCCGCTCTCATCTACGCCAACAAGACATCATAGGCATAAAGGAAATGATTTGCGTATGGAGCTTAGACCTCATTTTTGTGTTATGCACAAGTCTATTCATGGTACTTAATGGTACTTTGTAACGCCGGTCTATTTGTATTTATTCTTTTCAATCTTTATTTCATTTAAATTATCCTTTTGAGTTGTATTTCTTCTTTGAGATGTCTACACTTTAGCATTGTTTTTATTTCTAGTTCTTTTCTTTGCCTTTTATTGTATTATGCTGCTGCAACACAAACATTTCCCAGTTTGGGATTAATAAGGTATTAAACTTAAATCTACATGCCTTGATGAACTCATTGTTTATATCGTCGTCCTGTCTGTTGTTTTTAAGCTAAATAATCAACATGGATGACAGGAATTCCTCCCCCGGGTGCTGGTCAGCTCCATGTTCCATTAACTTCTTATCTTGTGTTTCTTCAGATATCCAACATGGATTTGCCGCTGCTATCCCCAACACTGCCTCCACCACCCCGCTAGCTGTGTATATTGCACTACCTCTGGGTGAGTTGCTTTGGAAGCATCTGCAAAGGCGGTTCCTTCATAGAAAACACCGTCATGCATCGTCTCTAATCTGTCTCCCAATGTCTGCCTCTTGTAGCGCTCATCTGTCTGGTGGCTATCGCCGGCGTGCTACTATGGAGGAACTACAGGCTGAAAAACACCAACACAATTCACTTTGACAACCCCGTCTACCAGAAAACCACAGAGGACCAAGTGCACATTTGGAGGAGCAACAGTATTGACGGTTATTCCTACCCAAAAGTAAGTGTAGTTGGTCAGGGAACAGCCCGACCTGTGTGAATTTAGTGCATTTTGTTTGCTGAATCTGACATCTTGTTTGTTCTCTGTCTCATCAGAGACAAGCCGTGAGCCTGGATGAAGAGGCGGACAATCCAACCTTCACAGAAAACTGAAAAATGTTTGGAAAGAAGAGCTGTGACGTTCTTGTGTATTTTTACCTGACATGGCACAAAGATATGGAATTTAAAGCCAGTCTTAAAACCACTATATCCTCACAAGCACTCTTAAGTGCCAACAAAACAGGGTGAAACTTATTTTGAGGTTGCACATTTCTTTCAAGGTTGACAATCTATGCCTGATACTATCATACCAAACCAGCAGATTATGAATTCTCAGTCTAGATATTTTTCACTCAGTTTCCAAACTGGGATGCTTATGATGGTTGGATATAACCGAGGAACCTTGTCGCTAAAAGCCACATCGTGTCTTGTTTTGAGCTCATTTAATGCAACTAGTTTTAGGTAGAATTCACACAATTACTTTTCTTACTTCATGGACTATTATCAAAACTCAATTGATTTATTTTGCCCAGTTTTGTGCCTTTGTGGTAAATACCAGGCTAGCACGAGCAGACTGTTAGCTTAGCTTAGCTCAAAGACTGGAAGCACGGGGAAAGAGTTAACCTGGTGAGAATTGCAGTCTACACTAGGGTGACCAGACGTCCTCTTTTGCCCGGACATGTCCTCTTTTTATGTCCTGTCCGGGGGGGTTTTATAAATTCATGAAAACGTCCGGTTTTCACAGTTTTTCATGGGACCATTAAGCGTGTACTTAAATTGAATGGCGCTTTGCACAGAAGTCTACTGTACTTAGACTTCCCCCCCCAACAATCGCAAGTGTCCTCTTTTTCGCCACCTCAAATCTGGTCACCCTAGTCTACACACACTCTTTGAAAGATGATTTTTGTACAGAATAAATAATCGAGGTTATTATTTAGCTTCATAGACTCGGTTTGGGAGGTTGTATTACCATAGGACACAGCAAGGCTAACCGTTTAGTCTTTTTGCTAAGCTAAGCTAACCAACTGCAGGCTCCATCCACATGTTTAAGAAACATATATGTGAGTGGTATCAATCTTCTCCTCTGACTCTCAACGAGGAGGCAAATAAGTGTGTTTCCCAAAATATTGAACTATTGCTTTTAGAGGCGAAGAACTCACCGTTTTTGTGTTAACGCTAAAAAATAATATGCATTACAGAGCCATGCTAGCCCTGTTTCCAGTCTTTATGCTAGGCTAAACTAAGCTAATCACGTAAGTAACGGAAAGACATGAAAGACAATCTTCTCATCTAACTGTCTTTCAAGAAGGCGTTTATATTTTCCTCATTGGTCATTGGACACGAGAACAAATCTGAAAAAACACCAGAGGTACATAAAAGGAAGAATTCTACATGTGCCACTTTAACCAGTGTGACCTCAATAAGTCTCAATGATGTATCGTGTGTTGTTATGAATTACTCGGTAGTGGAGCAAAAACACCATCCAGAGGGACCTAAAGACACTGCTGTAGTGAACCTCAAAGAGAAAGCACTGTGCCTTGATTTATTGCCTACTGTGGGCCGCGATGCCTTCAAATGTCGACATATGGTCAAAACAAAAATGTTCTTCCGCAGCTGCCATGTGTTCCCGGAGTTTCTCAGAACCGTTTTCAGCTTCTGATTGGGGATCAGCTCCTTCCCCATGCCCCTCTCGGGAGGATCGTTGCATAACGTAGAGACCGTAAGACTTTGATGAAACCACGTGTTACCAGTGGGGCCAATGCTCTGGACCATGGCACATGTATGTTTATATCCTCCCTCAGGACATGAACTTCACCTTTCCTTGAACATTCCTGGAAAAAAAAGCCATGAGATGGTGTTAAAAACATCCTCACCAGGTGTTTGAGCTCCTGTACTTGTATCACTGACAAATGTGTGCCTTTTTTAATGAAATAATATGCTCACATGTTCATATTGGTGCTAGTGACCTCAGTGGATATGTATGAAATCAATGTGTTTACAGTGACTTGTGTGAGGGAGGTGGGTTAATGACCATTGTGAGGCCTTAAGGTACAAACATCCGTTAGTGCTGGTGAACTAAATGTCATTTTACATCCACTGACTATCAGCGAAGATTAAGCATGTACATATATTGTTCATAAATGTAAATATGTGTTCTTTATGGTTTTTTTGGTAAAAATGTCAGTGTTTTGGATTTTGATGTCAACTTAAAAAATGTGCTGTACATAAATAAATGCTTCTATTTATTATAGAATCACTACGGTCTGTTTATTTAGTGAAGAGTGCTCTTAGCTAACTGTTTATGTTACTTTAAGCTAACCATTTCAACCGAATGCTTTAGTTTTAGCATCGAAAATCAGTGTTATGCTTGATCTTTGGTAAATTCACCATAAGTAAACAGCCTATGCCGTGAACACTAGTTTGCTTTGTGAACAGCCTAGCTAAATCTAATAAATAGTTTAAGCTAACACATCAAGACTTTAAATAGATAGCTTAAAGAGCTAAAGCTAACAACAGTTGTACATTTAGCTAAATGAAACAATAAACATTTGAAATTGTTAGCTAGGAGTAACGATAACAGTTGTTGTAGTTATCTAAAGCTAACAAATAAACACGTACGCTAAAGCTAACAAACAAACACGTAAGCTAAAGCTAACAAACAAACAGTTGTTGTAGTAATCTAAAGCTAACAAATAAACACGTAATCTAAAGCTAACAAATAAACACGTACGCTAAAGCTAACAAATAAACACGTAATCTAAAGCTAACAAATAAACACAAAAGCTAAAGCTAACAAATAAACACAAAAGCTAAAGCTAACAAACAAACATACAGTTGTTGTTGTTGTAATCTAAAGCTAAAGCTAACAAACAGTTGTAGTTAGAAAAATGAGCCTGCTAAAAGTAAGAATTGAAGAATAAGCAGCTAGCCATGGAAAAAAATCAACAGCAGAAACAGTTAGCAATTTGGTTATGTGTTTTCATCCTCAACACAACGATTATGTCAATAGTCTTTATGTTTTAAATAAATCACAATTGCTTTTCTTCAGCCTTACCCGCGTTAACCCCTGGGAATCAATGCTTTAAATATTATGACGTGTAAGTTTTAAGTTTCATTCATTTGAATTTGGTAAAACTCATGCTAAGTGAAAACGTACAAAGAAATGTTACCAAGTATTTTCTTTCCTGAATAATTTGTACATCATGTGACCTTCTTTCCTGTATTACATGTTATTATGCGTGGTTCTCCTTTAGGTATGTGGCAGAGGAAGGTTATGAACCATGTACAGCAGCATGTTCCACTGTTTTCATTTAGCAGCTCTGGTATGCACACAAGTTAGGGGGCTGGTTTTTCTCTCGCTCCTTTTTTTTTTAAAGGGGGGTTGTGTTTTTAGGAAACTGAAACCTCCTTCCTAGAAAGTCAGGTCGTCACAGGGAAAGGAAAAACCACTCTGTTTCTTAGAAATTCTCCCACACAGTGTGAACCCAGAAAGGGAAACTTACACGAGGGAAATCACTCTGTCATTGTGTTCATTTGCTAATAAAATTAAATACTTAACGATGTGTCTTTAATAAAGTGGATAACTTCTGAACATATAGTCTGAGTACATTAAGAAATGCTCCTCACTATTTGGTGAATTACCTTTAAACTTGCTGTAGCATTTTTCTACTAAACATAGTCTTTGCGCAAAAATGTACACTTTCAAACATTTAGAGTTCAAAGTTATTATCTGGACAGGTCATGTCAAATTAAAATACTTTGACATTCGTGTTGCCATAGCTTTAATGAATAATGTGATCCTTTTTCCTCTAAATCCATAGTAGCTATAGGAGTATAAGCCACAATAACAGCCGTCCGAGGAGAGAGGATAGCAAACAGCTTCTCCGCGGTCAAACCCACCAACAGGCAAGCCAGGTGCAAAGTTCAAGGCTGAGGAAGAGTGGAAGCGCTGATAACACACGTCAGGTATACACGTATGTAGACATGTGGGGAAACATGCATGTGTCAAAACAAGAAAACAAGAGTTCATGCATGACCTCACTGTGCGGACAATACTGTATACTATTATTACAACTGTATTCTTCATCAGCAGTACTCATATTCTTCACTTAAAAAGGGCTAATTCTGATCATGTTCAGCTTCATATCAGTGTAGAGTCTCTCCTGGGACATGTCTCCATGCTTTAATGTTCAGAAAGCTCTTTATGTCTCTCATACTGCCTGTGCTGCAGCTCCTCTTTTCACCCTCTGTCTGAAACCAGAGCCCAGTCTGCTCTGATTGGTTAGCTGGACGGCTCTGTTGGGATTGGTTAACCTGCTTAGAGATGTCCCGCCCCTTAGCCTATCACGTACAATATGTTGGAGCGCTAGCCAATAGAAGTGTGAGTTTTAAATAGTGATGTCTGTATGTTCCTGAAGTAAACATAGGAGTCCAATGGACGTGTTTCAGGCAGGGTGTGTGTGTGTGTGTGGGGGGGGGGGAGAGAAACTCCCTCTGGAGGGTACAGAGAGAGTTTCAGCCTTTGCGGACCATTACCATTCACAAATACTTATATAACACACCACAGGAAGATTAGAAGTGTGTTTTAAACGTAACTTCTAACTATGGTTGTAATGTATCATGAATTGGAAAAACTAAAGCAGAGTACAAGTATGTCAAAGCAGTACTTAAATACAAAACTTGTACCTGGATACTTTCCACATCTGGTCATCAGTCAGGTTAACCTCTCCTGATACGTCACTGATTTTTATTGTGAAAGCAGGAATGGAGACTTCTGTGGTACAAACAGACTTGTTTTTGTTAGCACTGAAGAACACATCTGTGTTTCAAAGAAAAGAATCCCTCGACGTCATTAACCATTGATTTATCCGCAGAGGTCACGTTCGGCAGGATGGAGCATTTCAGTTGATTTATGATATAAAGACTCCTCAATTACAGTGTTTCCTGCTCATGTGTTTATCATGTCGAAGAAAGGCTTAACTTTACTGAACGTGTTCCTCTGGTTGCATCACATTATATGTAAGCAGTTGTCACAAGTTATGCCAATGTGTTGTTTTAAAGAGAGATCATCTATTGTTTCTGATTTGAATCTATTCTGATGAAATGTGTGAGCAGGTTCCAAATCGCTCTCGTCTGATCCTGAATAAACAAAACCAACCAACCGGACGTCACTGACCTATGCTCAGACGGTTTATGGGGATGGAGGTTGATAAATAGCACTGCTAATGATGTTTGATCATAGAGGACATCTTAGAAACTGGGGAACAGCCTACCAGGAAATACAAGAGACAGGGAGGCTAAAATCCCTGTGTTCCCTCCCCCCAGCCTGAAACGCTTCCATTGGACTCCTTTGTTTACTTCCTGAACGTAATGACATCACTATGTAACACTTGGCTTCCTTTGGCTAGCGCTCCAACACATTGTACGTGATAGGCTAAGGGGCGGGACATCTCATAAGCGGTTGACTAATCACAACAGAGCCGGCCAGCTAACCAATCAGAGCAGACTGGGCTCTGGTTTCAGACAGAGGGTGAAAAGAGGTGCTGCAGCACAGGCAGTATGAGAAACATGAAGAGCTTTTTGACATTAAAGCATGGAGACATGTCCCAGGAGAGACATTTAACACTAATATGAACCCGAAAACGAGCATATGTCCTCTTTCAGTTGAATTTTATATGTTTCTGTTTTTGTTGTATGCCAAGCACATTGAGCTGTATCCTGCATATGAAATATGATATACAAATAAGCTTTATCATTATTTTTACAATTTATTATCTACTAGTTATGTACTTGTTGTATTTTTCAGTTACAGGGGATGTTATTCATACCTTGGCCTATATTGATTGATGCCATATCTGCGTCATATCAGCCAGCTCAGGTTTATTCCTGATTTTGCACACTTTTCTGACGTTGTCAGAAATACGTTGCCACGCATCCAGTAAACACCCTCTCCTCCTCTTTCTCTAAACTTGTACAGCCACAGTGTCCTGTACGATCCGTTATCAAACAAACACTCACTTAGTCAAATAGAAATCACTTTTATTATTTACCTTTTGTGGGCTTTTTTTTGGGACAAATGGGTGACTGATGAATCGACTATTGCTCTGTAGGTATTAGACTTTTAATATATGAAATAGAAGTTACTAACCCTATTCAAAATAAAACCTTTTTATAGAGGGAGGTCAAAACAAACACTTTTATGGACGGTTAAACAATACATTATTTTATTGGTTTTGGTGGTTTATATAATAAAAAAAATATATTTTAAAGGGTATATATTGATTAAATAATAGAATACTATTATTGTTAACAAAAAATAAACAAAAACAAAATAAGAATATATAAATGAATAAACTATAAAAATAAAAATCTAAAATCTAAACAATATTTTTTTTAAATAACAAAATAAAAATATATTTATATATAATTATACAAAAATATACATACAGATAAAACACACTTACACAAATTATTTCTATCTACATAAAAAATTGTGTTACATTTTATTTTTCCTCAATTTCTCTATGTATGAAATTCCTGATGCATGAGTGCGCCCTCTGCTGGACACTGTACGTAAGGAACGTAATCTATGACGTATACAACGGAACCCACGTGGTCTAGCTTTCCACACACTTATGCAGTGCTTGGAATGACTTCCGGTTACCAGCGTGTAGTTTTTTTATTCTAGTTTAAAGATAAATTCCTAATCAAAACCATGGCAGGCAAACCGGAGTTGAGGATAAACTCCGGGTTTGCTCTGAAATACGATAAATACCGACTGAAAGAGGAGCTGCAGAGACGTGAGTGTTTCAGCTAACGATGCTAACTGACAAGCTAACAACACAACGTGGGGACCAGCAGCAGATTTATGTTGTGTATTTTACTTTTAGGTGTTGTTAAGTAGCAATAATATAGTGTCTACATACTCAGTAACAAGTGAAAGTCATGCTTCCTTAATCGTACTTAAGATAAATGTAAGCATAACAAAATACTTAAGAGTACCAACAAATATAAGTAACTCTTAATCTATTATAGCCAAATTCATAATCACAATATGTCACTTTAATTTTGCAGCTGGTAAAGGTGGAGATATTTCTACTTTAATTTAATGTTGTATTTAAACAAACCCATGCAAATATTGTAATATTCCCATAGTGTTGTTGTTTGACTGATATGTCATAATTTAACATATTGTTTTATTTATCTTTATTTTTGTAATTAAATTCATATTGAAATTAATATTTGAAATCTACTTCAATATTTTATTATGTTTTTTCTTAACGTCTTCCTTAATATTCATATTTTAATTAGATGTATTTTAATATTTATTGCATATTTAAATCTTAACTCATGAATCTTTAATTACATTTTTAATTAACTTCATATTTGTTATTTTATATTTGAAATCTATTTAATATAAAACAATTATATTATTGCATATTTTTTTATAAATTATATGCTTTTGTTTATATAAATATTATTTCAATTAATCTTTTATTTACATTTTTTAGTTTTTGCTTAATATTATAATTTAAATTCTATGTATTTTAATCTTTTATTGCATACATTCATCTTAACTAATGTTAGTATATATTGTATTCCAAAATGGATCAAATGTCACAAAAATATCCCCTTAAATAAAATATAATATGTAATAAATATAATAGGAAATTGAAATACCTCAGATATTATAGTAACTGTGTTTTTCCTTATTGTGCAGTAAAGGACAAATATGGAGACCAAGCGGACGACTCTGACTCTGAGTCCAGCTCTGATGACAGTGAAGTGGTCAGCATCTTCTTCTCCTCTTACACCACAGTGTCTCAATAACTTGTTACATTTTTTGACTGACTCGTGTATTTTTCTCCCCAGGAGCTGGACCCTGAAGTGGAGCGGGATTTTTACAGAACACTGTCCCTGCTGAAGAAGAAAGACCCCAAAATCTACCAGGAAGATGCCAAGTTCTACTCAGAGGGTAAATGTTGTGTATATTCAGTGTTGCGTTCAGGGTCTGTAGGACATTTTGTAATGTGTAAACTACCTAATCTTTCAGGTCCATCCACCAGTGATGAGAAGCCTTCCACATCGAAGAAAGCCGTGAAGCCGATGTACCTGAAGGACTACGAGCGTAAAGTCATACTGGAGAAGGAGGGGTGAGTCAGAGACTGAGAATCCATTCTTACAAACTGTGCATGAATGCACCGCCATCACATTTCTCAGAGATGCAATTTGTCTCCTACTATCAGGATCAAGAACGTAAAGGGACAGTTCACAAAACACCTTTTTTCTGTTTATCCATCTTGATTTTTAGGTGTAATCTGAAATCCCTGACACTGTTTGGTTTTTCAAAAGCATGTACCATTTTTCAAAAGGGAGTGCCATATAAGTTATTTTGGAGAGATGGCAGACCTCCCTACAGATGTCATTACAAACTATAGAGATAATTAAATACATAGAAAATAGTTATTTTAGATTTTTCGGTCCACTTTCCGATTAACTTAGGCCTTGACTCGCATCTTTGCTGATGTGTAGGAGAGCTCAAGAGGTGTTCTTGTGTAAAAATATCTTCAAATTATGTTGAGTCGGAGAAGCAATGAGCCTGTTAAAATATAATGTTGGCATTGGATGCTGTTGCTCATCGATAACCGATCATTTAAGCGGTAAGAAACACACTTTGTGTCCACTATTAACAATGCATGAACGTTTGGGTTTCTGTTGTGGGCTGATTGTGATGTCTATAAATGAGTTGTAAGTGGATCTTTTATAGTTGGATCTTAGAGTTTCCTTACAATCCTTATGATGAGAAGCTGCTCATTCTGTCAACCTTTTTTATTCTTACTTTACAGTAAATACGAGGACGATGACGACAGCGATGATGAGGAGGCTGCCATGAGAATGGAGGAGGTATTGGACCCGGTTAACACATATTTATCATCCCTCAGTATTATGCAAATACAAAACCAGTGATTTATTAACTCTAAATATTGTTTCCTAAAGAGAGCGTCGTCTCCCAGCTACATCCAGGAGCAGCGGCAGCTCAGAGACAGGTAAGACTCAGACAGTCTGAAGGTGTCTGTCAGAATGACTCAACTCTCCCCTCCAGTTTTTAGTTCAGAAAAAGATGATTTAATTGCCACAAAATAACAAGGATGGTTCGATACTACATTCTCGCAATAAATGGTCTCTACTTTCTGTACATTTTGTGTGTTTTATTTAAATGTGTAGCATCTGGTGTCATTATGAGCTGCCGTTAAAGCATTTGAAGTGGTTTTAAAACATAGACTGAAACTTTGAAGTATACCAGTCAGTGATAATCCATCATTATTTATTTAGGATTTTAGAGCCATTGACGTGCCTTCTTCAAATACAAATAGTTGAAATTAAGTCTATTTTGACCATAAATCCCAAAAAGATAAAGCAGAACTTGTAATGAGTTGGAATAAAGACAATTTGGTTGATTATTTGTACTATATGCCTCAAACAAAGGTTAACAGAGTGTAAAACCTCTCCTCAGCTTCCGTAAGTTCATCCAGGACAGCGATGAAGAGGAGGAGGTCCCCGAGGGAGACGGAGGCTCAGAGCTGCTGACCAGGAGGGTCAAATCACAGGACGAGGAGGTGAGACTCTGCTGCCTTACTTCAAATCATGAGGAGAGACTTTTAAAGGCTTCACAGATCAGGATCAAATCTGCTGATGTGTTTAGGATAAAGAGGAGGCCGACTTTGTGGAGTGGCTGAAAGGACAGGCTGACATCGAGGGTCCAGAGGAGGTGAAGGACATGGTGAGTGACATATTTATCAGACTAACTGTAAGATAAACATGTTTGAGATTAGCTCTGTAGTGAGAGGTTTCTCTGGGCACAGAAATACTTGAGGGACTACTGGAACGACCCGGAGTTGGACGACAAGGAGGCTTTCCTGAGAGACTACGTCCTCAACAAGGGCTACAAGGAGGGAGATGAGGAGGATGATGAGCGGTAGGTGCCAAAATGCTGACTCATTTCCGGGTTTTAGGACTCATTCCTGCACTACATTATTCATTTGCAATCTCTTCTATTGTATAAAGGATCCCGACCTACGACGAGCTGGTGCAGGATGACGTGGAGGACTCTGAGGAGGAAGGCGAGTCTTTCCTGGAGCGTCAGGAGGACTTTGAGAGGAACTACAACTTCCGCTTCGAAGAGCCTGACGCTCAGCGGGTCAAAACGTACCCGCGCACTATCGCCACGTCTGTGAGGTCCAAAGACGACAGCAGAAAGCGCAAAAGGGAGGAAGTGAAGGAGAGGAAGCAAAAGGTTAAAAACGATCTGCTTCTCATCAGTAAATCCTAATGCTGCTTTTATTAGCTTGTATAACCCCCCCCCCTCTTGGTGAATCCTGTCTTCAGGAGAAGGAGCAGAAGCAGGAGCAGCTGAAGCAGCTGAAGAACCTGAAGCGCACTGAGATCATGGAGAAGCTGAAGAGGCTGCAGGAGCTGACGGGCAACGAGCAGCTGGCCTTCAGTCAGGATGACCTGGAGGGGGAGTTCGATCCGGGGCAGCACGACCAGCTAATGCAGGTGGGTGGAAACACACGAGCTGTGCAACAAATAAAAAGTATGAGGAAGGTGATAAATGTTGGGACTGTTCTGGCTTAACGTAAGCTACAAGTGTTAGCATGCAGAGCTAGCAGTACACAAGTCTTACTTTTAGATATGTTGACTTGTTATGTTAGGAAATGGAAGCTGGTTTAGTATAACTACAGCAGCTCTGTCCTGCTCTCATTTAGATTCTCATGATCAACCAACCTCATTTAAGTGTTACTCGAAGCTTGTTTTAGGCTAGTTGTTGTCCTAAAAAGCCTTGATAAAACAAGGGAATCATGCACGTCTGTCCGTCCGGGGAGAGGGGTGCATCCTCTGACCAATCAGGGTTCATTAAACACTTTGAGGAGAGCTACAATCTGTCACTGTTAGTCATTGTAAGCTGCATATACAGTGTGTGGTTCAGAATGGAGAGCTTGACTGGCATATCGACATTAACCAAGGGGGCGGGGCTTAGCAAACATTCAAAGTAGAGAAGGCTGCATCATGCCTCGTTAGTGTGATTAGTAGCACCTGTGCTCTGACGCTCCTCGCACAGCTGCGTTGGGTTGAGTTAATCACACCTGTCCTACAAGGAGTCAGAGTGCAGCTGGGTCTCAGTGCAGAGCTCTGAAGCAGCTCAACGTGGCTTTCTAACACATTTAAACTGAAATATGTTTAATTTTCTTCCCGTTTTTAGAAGTTCTTTGGGGATGAGTACTACGGAGGAGCAGAGGACGAGAAGCCTCAGTTTGATGACGATGAGGAACCTGAGGGTAGGTCTTTTTCTTGTTGAAACGGCATGCTTTATTTATTTTCTGTAGTGCTGGTATTAACTTAAGATCAAACGTTTCTTTCTCTGGGACGTTTGCAAGGAATCGTGAGGCACTGATTTGGATTTAAATGTTTATGTAGCAACAAGAACCGCATGTCAGTAATAATACAGGTTTAATTCTTTCCAATCAACTCTCTGTTTAACCTTCATATTCTTAGTGTTTGAGTTATATTGCATTAAGCTGACTTTATTTTATTCAAAACAACTTAAAATAGGTGCTTTTAAACCATAAAGATAAGCACTCAAAACAATATAAAATTAGACCTGTGTCTCAATCAAACCAAACCAGGTTAAGTGTTGGTGCATTAGCTTCATATCAGAAACTCCTTATGTGCTTTTAGTTTGATCCTGTGTTTGACTTATTGCTCCTCTACGGTGGCTCACCAGTGCTAACGTGCTACAACGGCTCTGGGTTTCCCTCTGGATTCATACAGCTTCATGTTATCTATATGCGGTTTGAAGGTGTAACCCATAGCTTGTTGTGTGTGCAGAACACTGGAACTGGGACACATGGACTGGAGAAGAAAGAGAGGAGGGCGGCGGGGAAGAGGAGGAGCAGTACGACGCCTCTGGACCGCACTGCGACGATGAGAACTTCATTGTGAGTAAACTTAACTTTTCTAATTTGAAGCCTCCTCTTATCACATCTGAGATGTTTGGTTTCTTGAATACATCCTTTTTTTTAACCAGATGGATGCCGACTACGACCCCAGCCAGCAGACGGCCTCCAAGAAGAAGAAGAAAAAGGAGAGGAAGAAGATGAAGAAAGAGGATTTGCCTCAATCGGGCAAAAAGAGGAAAAAGTCTCACTTTGCAGAAGTCATCACTCAGGACAAGCCGGTGTTCGACCCTCGTGAGTTAACCTCCTCCTATTGAAACAGAACCAGGCTGCTCCCCCTGTAGGCGTCTGACGTCACGCTGCTTGTGTTTCAGAGGCGAAGAGCTTCGAGCAGTACCTGGATGAATACTACAAGCTGGACTACGAGGACATCATCGACGACATCCCCTGCAGGTTCCGCTACAGACAGGTGCTGGCCAACGACTTCGGCCTGAGCACGGAGGAGGTGAGACCATCAGCGCTTCAAACTTCAGATAAATGATGTTTGCTTTTTCATTTTACCTCCAATAAACCTAGCTGCGTCTTTGCTTTATCAGCCAATTAGAGTTCAAACACTATAACCCCCCCAATACAACTATATGCAGTTAGCTTATCCAAAAATGTTCAGCAACTAAGTGCCATTAATGAAGGATTATATGATGTGAGGTTTCTCACATATTGCATGGATGTTAGCCTAGCTACCGGAGCCATTCAGACCAATCAATAACGAATTGGAGCAGAAAAAAAGACAGTTTTTAAACCAGTTTTGAGGCCAAGAGCCGCCTCCTCTACTGTGCAAACTCAAATGGTTTGCACTCAAGGAGCTGATCCAAACCTGGAACTAAAAGGGTTGGGTGTTAGCCCTGGATCTACTGTCTGCTGGTGGGGAAAATGCTGCTGTGATGAGTTAGAGGTGACTGATCTGGTATTGCTCTTCCTCCGGGAACCGCTCTGACCAGGGAATGATCTCAAATTAATCTTCTCTCTGAGCAGACCACACGGCAGAGAAACTCTTTAAAAAGTCTTTAAAATATGTACTAAATGTGTCCCAGACTAATTGAAGTCTCTGGTTCCTCCCTCAGATTTTACACGCTGACGACAAGGAGCTGAACCAGTGGTGCTCTCTGAAGAAGACGTGCATGTTCAGGTACGACCTCTGTTCGCTTTAAAGTTTCGCTGCCTGTTCTGTCTCTGTTCGTTGCCTTCACTGATTCTCTTTTTGTTCTCTCAGGTCGGACAAGGAGGAGTCGAGTGATTTAAACAACTATAAAATCAAGGCCAAGAATGTGAAGAGGAAAAAAGAAATCCTCAGCTCCGTCTATTCTGAGTAAGTATAAACCAATAGTGACCTATATTTGTTCGCCGACCCGGAAGTAAGAAGCTAACTTTAGGCTATAAAGGAACTACAGCACGGTGACATGACTTCACATCACCACCGCTAAGCTAATGGATGCTAATGTTGGGCTATAAAGGAACTACAGCACGGTGACATGACTTCACGTCACCACCGCTAAGCTAAAGGATGCTAATGTTGGGCTATAAAGGAACTACAGCACGGTGACATGACTTCATGTCTCCACCGCTAAGCTAAAGGATGCTAATGTTGGGCGTGATGGCGTTTAGTCATCTCATTTAGACACTTGTTAGCAACCACTGTGGGAATAAACCCATTAAGCTCTCTTCAGCTTGTGTTAACCACAGACCTTATTTCAGACTAACAACCACAAACAGGAAGTGGTAAAATGCTGATTAATTTCTGTAGTTTTTGGATGATTTGATCCACAATTTGGAGCACTGTCTAACAATACGTCTCTGAATTTGATCTACAGGGAAGCTAAAGAGCTGGAGGATGCTAAAAACAAGGTCGGGAAGAAGAACAGGGATCATCTGAAGATCCAAAATGGAGAAACAGAGGATGCAGAGTCCTCCGCCATCACAGACTCCACAGAGGAGACAGTTGTCCAGACTCTGAGAGAAGCAGGTGACGACGAAGAGGAGGTTCTGGTCCCCAAGATGAAGCAGGAAGAGGAGCTTGAGGTCGCCGCTGCAGACAAACCTGTGGTGGTGAGGAACAGGACTGAGAGGCCGAAATGGTCGAAGGCGAAGCAGAAGGCCCCCGGAGGAGGACGACGCCTCTCATCGGGAGGACTGGCGGGGGTGAGGATCGGAGGCCGGGAGTTCAGCCAACAGAGACTGAAGGCATACGGCCTGAACCCCAAGAGACTGTTCTTCAGACAGCTGGGCAGGCAGAGACGCAAGGCTCAGGAGAAGATGGACAAGCAGAAAAGCACAGAGTGAGACGCCCGTTCAGAAGGATCCCGACACCACAAGCTCTAGATTTCTGTGATCTAATAGTTGTCAGAATTGTTTCCCACCCTCAATGTATGAATCTTTAAATAAGGACTTCATATTTAGGGTTTTTACCACATGGTTGCCTTAGTTCAGACTTCATGGATGATCTGATTCCTCTTGCATTGTGTTTACTGTAATAAACCTACAGATTAACTTTGCTGTGACATTTAGTTTCTGGAGAACCCATAGATTTTGATGCTCTAAGAGTTTAATACATTATGATTGGTTCAGGTTTGTAGATTCACTCCCTCAAATTTACCTTGGTTTGAAATTATATAAGACTGGATAGTGGCTACACACGGAGTTCTGTTGATCTGTTTATACTTAGATAATTGTTATCATAATCTATTCCTCTTGTGCTAACTGTAATAAACATCCAGATCAAATTTCATGTGGCAATTCTTGAGATCAAACACTCAACACTGTCTTTTATAGCTGATTAGAGCAGATGTGATTCATAAACTGTATTTTTACATGGTTTGAATCAGGTGGATGAAAGCTATTCACTCTTCACCTTTTTATGCTCTGAAAACAAGATGAAAGAAGATGTGAAATCCTTCAGATTTGAAGCTCCTCTTGATCCTGCCCGGATCTGTGCTCAAATAAACTCATCAATCATTATAAAACATATCAGAGATATTATTCTGAAATGGACCAATCAAACAATGACTACTTTTACTGTCGCTACTTTAAGTACATTTAGAGGAGAGTACTTTCTACTTTCACTGGAGGAACATTTAGAATACTTTTACTGTGACAGAGTATTCCTACACTCTGGTACTTCTACTTTACTCAAGTACAAGACCTGAGTACCTCTACTTTACTCAAGTACAAGATCTGAGTACTTCTACTTTACTCAAGTACAAGACCTGAGTACCTCTACTTTACTCAAGTACAAGACCTGAGTACCTCTACTTTACTCAAGTACAAGACCTGAGTACTTCTACTTTACTCAAGTACAAGATCTGAGTACTTGTCCCACCTCTGTTTCTACTTCACTTCATTTCTGACAGCTTTAGTTATTCCAAGTTTTGCATAGAAATGATTTTATTGAGCCAGAAGTTTGACATATGTATGATTATTTTATTATGTTTTTGCATGCGTTTATCTGAACTATTTTATACATTTTTGTGCAGAATTTATATTTTACATGTGGTACAAGATAATAAGTATAGGGGTGTATTAATATGTAATGTGGATGTAGAATTGCGGTGAGATGGGTCTCATAGTGAAATAATGGTGTATCATAGGTATAACAATGGTGTTTTGTCTAATCTAATAGTAAGGAAATTAAGTTACCAAAGTTTGTGAAAGATTAGAAAAACAGAGTGCTAATTTTACTACTTTACTACGTATTTTTCTACTGACTCCAGACCAGTACAGCAGGGGGCGCTGTGCACGTGAGTCCGCTTTACATCCGCGCGCATTAACAAACGAAGAAGAAGCAGCAGAAAAGGCGCGCTTACTGTCGGTTTGGATCCCACGAACAAACTGAAAGGTAAGATTTCTGCTTTATTTGAACAATTAATTACTGATATTTATCTTAAACTTTGGTATTACAAGTTAGTTTAAGTGTTGGTGATACTGTAGTAACATTGTGTTGTTTGTCGACGTCATTTTATCATAGTTTAGCTAGGGTGACCAAACGTCCTCTTTTGCCCGGACCTGTCCTCTTTTTACGTCCTGTCCGGAGCGTCCGGGGGGGTTTTATAAATTCATGAAAACGCCCGGTTTTCACTGTTGGGACCATTAAAAATTGACTGGCGCTTCCCCCCACCCCCCAACAATCGCAAGTGGAGGGTTTTATAAATTCATGAAAACGCCCGGTTTTCACTGTTGGGACCGTTAAGCGTGTACTTAAATTGACTGGCGCTTCCCCCACACCCCACAACAATCGCACGTGTCCTCTTTTTCGCCATCTCAAATCTGGTCACTGGTTTGCACATCCGTTGCAAACAACAAACAAAACACAGCGAGAATTTCACCCTTTTTAGACGATTTATTTACCTTTCTTTGTGGATTTCAGTTTGATAAACATGTCAGCTACAGGGTCAGTGTGTGTAAAGTAATGTACATTCACTTAAATTAGTTGATCAAGTCCAGTGTTGTGGTAACTGGTACGTATTTAATGTGTTTTAATGTATATTATGTCTCTTTTTGTTCTAACGTTTCCTAATTTGTCTGAAGTTAAGGATACTTATTGTAATGTTATTTTAATACCAGTGACGTGCGGTGAAGTTCATGGCTGGTGAGGCACTGACGTAATCACAATCAGATTTGAACCTTAGAGCATCTTATTCATTATTTGAATGGCAGCAGTTAATGGTGTTGTGTTTAAAATCCCAAATCAGCAGTCTTCACATATAAAAAACTGTATCACTCAATAAAGCACATGTAATTAAAAACGTTATTGCGATATTACCTTTATTTATAAATGAAGTCCATGCGCCGCTCCTTCTGAACAAAAGCATCAATGACCTGTTTGTAGAAAAAATAAGCAAACGACTGCACTTGACTTAACTGTCAATTTTAGCTCGCTGTCACTTATTCTGCAGCGCACGAAGAATCACTGGACTCACTAGCACCCCCTGCCATGAGGCAGGAGAACTGCGTGCCTCACCTAGTCTCTCTTCGCAGCGGTTTTGCTCAGCACAAGAGACACGTTACAGACATACAGTTGACAAAAAACACTGTATATTATATACACCAGCTAAAGTATGGAAATTAGTTAATATAGCCAGAGTGTTTGAACATTTTAATAGCGACATACAGACAGACAGCAGTTACAGTCTCACTGTATAGCATGTCAGCAGGTTGGTGCCTCACCGAGCAGCCGTTCTCAGTGTTTGAACGTGAATATGAAAATTCAGCGATTTTGGATCAAAATAATGTAAAACTGGTGAAATTAAAAGGAAAATAACTTTATAATACAAACAACTGGATAAATATGATCATTAAATTTATTTCTTCACTTTACTTTTCATGATGACTCACCTGCCTCCCCTCACCGCACGTCACTGTTTAATACATATTACAATACTTCGTCTTTATTTAAAGTAGCAGGCGTTATAGTAAGTATCCACCAACATACTCCTGCTGTTATTTTTTATAAAACACTGTTCATTTTTATTTATTTTTCTTTCACTGTACAGTATTTATTTGTATCTTATATATATTTTTGGTATTCCTGCTAATAATATTCCCTTTTGCACTATTTGATGTCTTTTATATTGTATTGTAGGACTCTAAGGTGATAGATTTTCATTGTGCCTATGATAAGTAAAGCCTTTATATCTTTAGAAGTCAACATCTTATACTTTCTTTACACTGCAATGTACAGCAGTTAAAGTTACAGGACAGTAACATGTTATTTATTCACTGAAATAATTGTGGTACATAGTTTACATCCTTGTCAACACACTTTCCAACTACTACAACAAACAAACACACAAACAAGAATCCTATACTGTTGTTATAGTAGTGTTGACAGTCTGGTATTGTTATAAGCAATCTTCCACTGCTGGACATTGCTTCTAATGTTTGATTTGTTTGTTGTTGTTGACGATTAGCCAGCCTCGATGACTTGTCTCTCCCTGCATCAGAAAAACAAACAATCTTTTCTGTTTTGCTTTCCAGGAAGCATTGTCCCCACGATGGCTCAGGTTGACAAGTTCCAGGACTTGGAGGAGACAGGGAATGCTCTGGTGTCGTTCATCAACAGCAGCAGGCCTGAGAAACTGATGAAGGTGAGGGGCGAAACACAGGCTCTGTTCGAGAAACACATGGAGACCAAGAAGCTGGTGACGCAGATTTTAAAAGGCAAGTCATCACAACTATTGCATATACAGTACAAGGAGGCTAGCACACAAAAGGAATTTGCTTTGGTGTTAGGGTTGACAGGGATTTTCACAGTAAAATATAGTATGAGGAACTAACAGCCCACTTTCCGGTGAACATCCTGCATCAGAGCGAAGCTGAAAATAATAGCTCCTTCACGTCTTAAAGCTGCTGAGTCATATATTGCACCTCAAACAACAAATAAATCCAGAGCTCTGGTTTATTTACTTCCTCTCCAGAAAAAAGGAGAGTAAAAGAAAAGATCAGAAATCTCAGTCTGTGTCAGCCTGCTGCCTGCCACTCGTCCCCCGGCAGACCCACCGGACATCCATCCCCTATTTACTCTCCGTAAGCTGTCTCTGCCGTCGGACCAGACATCTGACCCCATCTCCATATTTCTGGACTCATTAAACCCTTTCTGACCATCAGAGAGATTGTTTTCTGGCATCACTTTAATATTTTACAGGGGAAATCTGTACTTTGGTTTGAAGGAGCCGTAAAAGGGATTAGAGACCCTGTTACTGGTTTAGATTAATCCCTGGTGCTTACACAATATACAGAGAAAGACTCCAGATGAACCAGTGCTTCAGACTCCCTCTGATCTTCATCTTAAATGTTGTCTTTATCACCGTCCTTCCTCCCCAGATGTGGCTCAGGTGGAGGAGGCTGCTGGTCAGAGGCTAATGGACATGGAGGCGGAGAAGAACCAGATGGAGGAGGAGCTCCAGAGCCTGGAGGATCAGCTGAGGCGGTGCAGCGCCAAGAGCCAGATAACCGACTCAGAACTGGAGTATCTTTTCATAAACGTCTGATATGGAACATGCAATGAAAGGAGCCATATCAGTGTCATTTTTCTAATCCTGTCTTTGTTAGAGTCCTTAACTGTCCTCCAGATTTCTGCAGAAGGAGTTAGAGAGTCTGAAAAACAACGAACACGAGCTGGAGGCTCTTCGGAGTGAGGTGGACGAAGACACGGAAGAGGTCATCCCTTCAGCTGTGTGAGTCCCACATATTAAAGGATTGACCGAGGAGGGATGAGTCTGTGGATGAACGTGCTCCTGTTTTCTTACAGTCACATAAAGAAGTTTGAAGTTTTGTCTGATTTTCCTTTTGAATCCTCCCTCCACAGATATGTGTCTCAGGTGTACTACCTGATAACGAAGATCAAGTGGGAGTACGACACGCCACCCAACATCTTAAAAGGAGGTAGGTGTAGCTTCCTCTGGTCGTAATGAGTCTCTAATAATGTGACACCTCAAGTTTGCAATCAGGATTTCTACATGCTGGCATTTAGGGAGCCAAGCATTAATGTTGATCATCCAGAAGGGTGTCTCTTTCCAATAAGGACCGCCTCGCTGCACATTATCCCGCTTATTACACGGCCAGATACCAAACACACTAATGACTTGACCCCTGATATTAATTGAAATGATTGTATGGACTTGAAAATGATCGTATTTCTCCCTCTAAGAAAACAAACCTTGTTCCGTGGCTGAACTCCGACAACAATCATTTTTAAATTTAAAATGAAGGCAGCCCTGATTAGTGTTTTCTGCGACGGTCCAAGTCTGTCCACAGTCTCCTCTAGCAAGTCCTTAAACTCTGCAGAGCCCATACCGTGTCTACTTCCGGGAATCTATCTGACGTCCAGTGCTCCGTCTTTTAACCTCTTTCTCTCTCTTGATCCTCCTTAGGTCATTATAGTGCATAACAGAGGTCTGTACTACTGTCAAATTGACCTCTGAAATGTCCAAATTGACCAATCAGAATCGAGTATTTAACTAAGCGCTGTAATAAAACATTTTAAGATGTCAAAGATGAACACAGGTCATAGTATATTTGTGTAGAAATATAGAGGCTGTTTTGTATATTGACTCCTGTAAGAGATACTGTGGCTGGGGGGAAATGGAGTGACATTTTCTGGCTTTTGTTTTGTGTTTTCTGCAGTTCACTACGGAGCCGACATGGCATCTCCGATCAACATTGACACGTCTAACATATCACCGAGCGACGTGAGCGACCAACTGTGGAGCTTCGTCAGCACCGAGTGGTAGTTGCAGGCGTTGTGAAGAACTGCGTGTACTTTATTTGTGTTGTCTGTCTGTTATATTCTATACTACGTTTACACTGTTTCTGAAAATTAAATATCTCACAACTTTCAAATGAGTAGCTTTTCTTTAACTGTATTTAAGCAACATCTATATCATGTGTCATAGTGTTGAAGGGGGGGGGGGTGTTGGCCACTAGAGGGCGCTGCAGGGCTTATTGGTATGCTATTATACATCTCCCAAGAGATGCTGCTGTGTTTTTTTTAAAGGCTTTGTTTCATTTGCTGAACAACAGGGTGAAACGCTGATGTAAACAGATATTAAAGGGTTTCTCAGTTTCCACTGTATTTCAGCTGTGACATATTTGCCCACCAGCTTCCTCTGAGAGGAATAGGTGCCACATGGTGCAGCATGGTGAAGAGTGGGCAGACTGACACCCGATACGCTCGCAGCATGACTGGAACCCGCCGTGTGGTTTCCTGACGGTAAACAGAGCAGCGCCTCGACCCTGCTGCTTCATCACACTTCTCAACGAAGTGGTTAACAAGTGGTGAGCAGGCAGGCGGGTCTCTGTCAGTCAGGCCTGATCCTCACTCTGTTTCATCTTTGTTATTCCGTTAATCGGTAGCGGATTAGACTTGAGCTTAAATTGGCTTTGTACTGTTAAATGCATATATATATGACATCATAGAGTAGCATATTTATCACTGGCGTTTTACGAGATTCACTGAGGGTTCGTCAATGATGAACTCAGTACTTCTATTTAAGCTATTTGTACTTAAACTCCACTACAACTTAAAGGGACATCTTGTACTTTAAACTCAGTGATGGAAAGTAACTAAGTTCATCTACTCATGTACTTAAGTACAATTTTGAGGTACTTGTACTTTACTTGAGTATTTCCATGTTATGCTACTCTGTACTTCTTCTGCACTACACTTAAATCAGACTTTAGTTCACCTGCAGTAAATCCAGCAGCTACCCTGCAGTATACAAAGCCATTCAAACTAGCTGCACCTTTACCAGCTCTGAGAACACTTTAATGATCAATCATTATAAAACTTATCAGAGATATTATTCTGAAATGGACCAATCAGACAATGACTACTTTTACTGTCGCTACTTTAAGTACATTTAGAGGAGAGTACTTTCTACTTTCACTGGAGGAACATTTAGAATACTTTTACTGTGACAGAGTATTCCTACACTCTGGTACTTCTACTTTACTCAAGTACAAGACCTGAGTACTTCTACTTTACTCAAGTACAAGATCTGAGTACTTATACTTTGCTCAAGTACAAGATCTGAGTACTTATACTTTGCTCAAGTACAAGATCTGAGTACTTCAACTTTACTCAAGAACAAGATCTGAGTACTTCTACTTTACTCAAGTACAAGATCTGAGTACTTCTACTTTACTCAAGTACTTTACTCAAGTACAAGACCTGAGTACTTCTACTTTACTCAAGTACAAGATCTGAGTACTTCTACTTTACTCAAGAACAAGATCTGAGTACTTCTACTTTACTCAAGTACAAGATCTGAGTACTTCTACTTTACTCAAGTACAAGATCTGAGTACTTCTACTTTACTCAAGAACAAGACCTGAGTACTTCTACTTTACTCAAGAACAAGACCTGAGTACTTCTACTTTACTCAAGTACAAGATCTGAGTACTTCTACTTTACTCAAGAACAAGATCTGAGTACTTCAACTTTACTCAAGAACAAGATCTGAGTACTTCTACTTTACTCAAGTACAAGATCTGAGTACTTCTACTTTACTCAAGTACAAGATCTGAGTACTTCTACTTTACTCAAGTACAAGACCTGAGTACTTCTACTTTACTCAAGTACAAGATCTGAGTACTTATACTTTACTCAAGTACAAGATCTGAGTACTTCTACTTTACTCAAGTACAAGATCTGAGTACTTCTACTTTTACTCAAGAACAAGATCTGAGTACTTATACTTTTACCCAAGTACAAAACCTGAGTACTTCTACTTTTACTCAAGTACAAGATCTGAGTACTTCTACTTTACTCAAGGACAAGATCTGAGTACTTCTACTTTACTCAAGGACAAGATCTGAGTACTTGTCCCACCTCTGTTTCTACTTCACTTCATTTCTGACAGCTTTCGTTACTCTGAGTTTTGCATAGAAATGAATTTATTTAGCTCAAAGTTTATGTATGATTATTTAATTAGGTTTATCTGAATTATTTCATAAATTTGTGCAGAATTAATATTTTACATGTAATACTTTAAGTACATTTGGCTGATCATACTTACTTTTTCTCTACCTCAGTAATACAAATGCTATGTATACTGTAAGTACAAAAAATGCTTCAAATCTTTTCAAGTTTTGTCCAACGTTAAGAATCAGAACGCGCGTTGTGCTCCAGGTAAACTTCATTCACATGTTTTATTCAGTGCACATTATAAAAAGTGACATCATAACTTACGGTTTCACAAAACAAAAGGACTATAGATATTTACAAAGTATACAAAACAGAAATCAGTAAATAGATGTTCTCTTTACATGTATGTACAATAACACAGTGATACGTTTATTGTCACTCTAACCACACAATGAGTTTCCCCCCCAGTTCTCTGAAGCCCACACACACACACAGGCTCTGTTGCCGAGCAGGTTGCTGCTTTGTGGGAAAAGATGATATCTGCTCTTTAACGACAAACACGTTGAACTTCCTCCAAGACGAAGAGCCGTTTTTGTCCACAAACTGGAGCACATAAATGGGATTACTGCAGCCGAGAAGGCGTCGACAAGCCTCCGCTATCGGGTTTATAGAGTCATTCATCATGTGTTACTACATATGTTCAGGGGACCTCCAGAGCTGAAAGAGGCTCCGATGACGCGTTTCAGGGCCTCTCCGGGAAAAATAAAGAGCCTCTGATCTCGGGCGACCGACCAAAAACTCACATGGCAGAAATTACACGGGTTTGGCTGCAGATCCTTTGGGTGTGGATGCACATGTCATTAAATACAGCTCGGAGAGACGAGATAAGGACAAACTTTGAGCTTTAGCCCCGGTTTATCTGCGTCATCAGGTGGTTTATGTGAACCGTCTGCACACTGGGATCATTTAAACGCGGATGAAATGAAGATCTGAGCGACAGATTGGTTATTACTCTGCCTCACAGCTTTAGTTAACCTGTTTGTGTTTAAATAACGTATTCATTACTCTGTTGTTTTGGATCATTTCAATCATTTCACAAGTAACTCTGCCAGAAAATGCTCCAAAATTGGCAAAAAAAACCCAACTAAATAAATGCATAGAAATTAGTAATTGATTAATTAATTGCATTTTATAATTACAGTCATTTTTCAATTAAAACGGCCAAAGATGATTTTTTTTCCCGAATGTTTATCGGGATTTGCTGCTTTAGACCAATTCTGAGCAAAATCTAGCACAAATATCATGGATTCTTTCAGAAAACTGGCAAAAAGAACATGCTAATTAATGTGAATTTCCATTTATATGACATAGCTCGGATACTGTCAAAGGTATTACCACCAGCTTTGGATAACTACTTTTCAGGACCATGTGTTCAAAGGAGTTCTTGGTAAGCAATTTTCTTAATGAATTAAAAACTCATTTCAGTCATTTTTCAAGTGAAACGGCTCAAAAAAAGCTCCATATTATTCAATTTTGCTGCTGTTGTCAAGGCAAGTTCCCAACGGTGTGTAGCACATATTTAGGGAGATTTCCACATCATTTGCAACACATACCGCCCGGAGGAATTCACATTTCCACTGATGTGACACAGCTGTATTTATATACAACATCTGCCCTTTCATTTCCCTTTTAAGAGGACAACGCCGATCAAATGAAATGTCTAAGCGGGAGATTCTCTGACTAATACTGGCCGTGTTTGTAGTGTCCTCAAGATAAATGTAATGCCAGTTTTGCCCCCTCCTCTTAAGGTTGACGTTTCTTTCACATATTTAGTGTCTTTCTCCCAGTATGGATCTCTGCTGCATCGAGCTTATTCTGTCCAGATTAGAGACCGTGTTTCAGTCCGAAGGCTTTCTCTAAGAGTCACGTGAGCGGCTGTGTCATGTCTTGGAGATCCTGGGGTAAATCGCTTTGGGCGTGAAGTTCCAGAAGACACCGTCGTCTCCAGTCCCTCCAGCCTGTGGGAAGCACCGTCCGCCTTACTGGTGCTGCACTCCAGGAAGGGGATCCCGATCTTCTTCACCTGCCCGTCCTTCGTGATGAGGCAAGGTCGGCACAGCAGCCTCAGGATGGCCCGCCTCATGTCCTTGCTCGTCAGCGTATAGATGATGGGGTTCAGCAGGGAGTTGAACATGGCCATGCCCAGGAAGTAATCCGCGTTGAAGAGCACTTTACATGCATTGGCCGGACAGCAGAAGTCCAGCAGCAGGAGGATGAAGAGCGGCAGCCAACACATGATGAAGACCCCCAGGACGATGGTGACGGTCTTCAGGAGCGCCATGTACTTCTGGGATTTGCGGTAGAGTCCCTTGCGCTGCGGCACCGAGGCGAGGCGCTGCGTGTTGCACTTGACGATGCGGAAGATGCGCACGTACAGAACCACGATGGAAATGAGGATGGCGCTGAAGACGGTGATGCAGAACAGGATGTAGCTTTTGGCGTAGAGCGGGAGCACCGTGGAGCACTGGTCCAACATACCGATGCAGTTCCACCCAAGAAAGGGAAGCACACCCAGGAAGACGGACAGCACCCAGCTGGCGCCGATCAGAGCGAACATCCGGCCTTGTTTGTTGCCCTGGTACGGCTTCATGCGCACCATCGTCACGTGGCGCTCTATGGCGATGGCGAGCAGACTGATGACGGACGCCGCCAGCATGATGAACACCCCGCCTTCTCTGAGGAACCACAGCACCGGGGTCATGTTCATGGTATTGGCGCCGGACGTGAGAATGTTCACCATGTACATGAAGCCCGCCAGCATGTCGGAGAGGGTCAGGTTGCCCAGCAGGTAGTACATGGGCACGTGGAATTTCTTGTTTCTCCAGATAGCCAGGAGCACGATGGCGTTTTCTACGGCGATGAGCACGCAGACGAGCGCGATGGCGATGTCCATGGTTTTGAGTCCTTCCAAGTACCTGTTGCCCTTGGTTTTCCCCATGTACTCGTAGTGTTCCCAGATCACTGATTTGTTCTGGTATGAGCGAAACATCCAAAGAAGGTTTCTAGAGGAGGGCGACATTGGCATGGCGGATGGGGTCGCCATTTTTACTTAGTTCCACAAGGTGAGTTTCTGATTTCTTGAAGTTAGATCCACAGTAAAGGTGTCATAAAGTCCTCTGGTTGTGCATTCTTTGTTTGGTAGGAGAAGCTTGAGGAAGAAGAGTTCCTTTTGATGCAGTCAGAGAGGATTTCCTGTGGTTTGGAGTTTTCCTCCAAAGTCGATGCCCGGCTCTGCCACTAGGGGGACGATGAGGGCCAACCTGCATGAGACCAGAGGAGAGGACAGTCAGTGAAGATGTCTCAACATAAACCCGATCCTTAATGACAGGAAATAGATTATTGGATTAATTTAGAGAACACCAGTCAGAATATAAACGGAAGGTAATGATTATTTACATGATTTAAACCCCTCTTTTTTTCTTGTTCCTAAATCAAATTGCCTTCGGGGATTAATATAATTTTATGAACCAAATAAAGGATTAATGAGGAGGAAATGCTTCCAGTTGGTGCTCAAATAAGGAAAAACTGGATGTATTGGACATCTTCCTTGGTCGTTAGTGGCAGTCCCAGTCTGAATGTAAACCCACGTTTGTTGTTTTTCAGGTTCAAACGTGCGGAACAAAATGAGTAGGAACTCAAAGCACATATGTATTATTAAAAACGCATTTTTTGCAATGACGTAATTATGCATGTGTGTAGCCATCCAAAACAGTCAATTTGAACTAGAAAAGAGACTTGGTTAATTTTCCCTACATGTACTTATGTCATGAAATATACGATATAAAATCACAACGACAGAGTAAAAAAGGAGCACTTCCATAGAGTCCCTTTAAATGTATCACAGAGCAACACAGACCCACTTCATCCGTCTCTGCGCATCTTCTCCAACAATCGAAACTTTTACAACGTAAATATCCAGTAATAGCAGCAGAGAGAGGACACTGCATCACATAACTCTGATTGGCGTCATAAAGTTACACAATAATCGATAACGTCATCCATAAAAGAACCACTTGCACGCTCTAAAGTGATCATCATTTTATTTCTGGCCAACGTGAACCCATTTCACCCGTCTTTACGCATCTTATCCAAACAATGTAACTTGTAGTACCCAGTAGTATCAGCAGAGAGAGGACCCTGGGTCAGGACACTTTGATTGGCGGTCATACAGTTACCAAAATAAAAGTCAAAACCATCAGCAATATCGATACGGTAGGAGGTAAGGTAAAGTCAACATAATAATTCCACGCGTCTTTACGCATCCTTTCCGTCCAAAATGGTAAAAACGTAACTTTTAAAACACTTTTCCACACACCTGTTGATGCATAAATATCCAGTAGAAGCAGCAGAGAGTGGACATCGAGCTAGGCAGCAAAAGGACCCGTCCTAAGTCATGTATTTCAGAGCAACACAAACCCACTTTACGGATCTCATCCAATAGCCGTAACTTGTGAACGTGATTTCCGCGCGCCTGTAAACGCGTAGAAATCCAGTAGTGCGTACCGTAATAGTTAAAAACGACCACTTGCATACACTGACGTCACTATAAATGCATTTCAGAGCAACGCATTTAACGCGACTTCACGCATCCCAGCCAACAATCGTAACTCTGAAACTATTGTTCCACGCTGCAGCAGAACGACGACACCGCCCACGCCACTTTAGTTGGCATGCATACAGTTAAAGAAATAAACGATAGAGGCATGACAATGAACATAATCGATTCCCTAAGAATAAAAAATGACCACTAAAATCAGTATAAATGTATGTCAGAGCAACACGGACCCATTGTGCGCGTCTTTACGCACACACGCGTCCAAATTGGCTGAAAAAGGAAACTTGAAATGCGTTTTCCACGCACCTGTAGAATGGTTAATATCCAGCAGCAGCAGCAGCGGCAGCGGAGTGTGATGTGATGTGATGTGGGATCGGAGCAGGCAGGACTCGACATGCAGTGGGTTGGTCCTCCGTGTTGTTTGCCCTTCAACGCTTCTCCTCCCTCCTTCGCGTGACCCCTCACTCTCTGATTTGCCCTGAGGAGGGATTGCAGCTCGATGACAGATTATGTGTTTCTGTTTGTTATACAACAGAACAGAAAGAAAGTGAGACTTGAACAAGAGGTGGAAGACAGGGCCATGACTCAAGTAAAAGGAGAAACTATTCTCCTACTTTGTCTGACAGATTGAGATTACTGGGAAATAGACATTGCGATATAATTGGTTCAGATATCCAGCGGCAGTTTATAAAGTCATTCAAATGAGCTCCACCTTTACCAGCTGTGATAACACTTTAAAGCACCAACACTCATCATCCAGTCCTTCCATATACTGCATACTGTTCTGAAATGGGCCGGTTTGCACAATGATTGCTTTTACTTTTGGTTCTTTAAGAAGATTTTGGTGCTTTTTGAGTTTAAGTATAAAGTCTGAGTACTTCCACCACTGGGACATTCATAGTAATGATAATTCACTTTTTTAGTAAAGTAGGACACATCTTGAGTCCAGCTGTTAACATGAAAACATTAACGAATTCATAAATGACAGAGAAAGAAATGTCATTTGAGTTATTTATGACCGGGTAATTTAACTTTCTGTGCACAAACGCTTCCTTCCAGAGATTTGAAGGTCCTACAAACATTCAGAAAGGGAGGAGAATATCTATAAATGGCATGAAAGCCCCAAAAAATGGTGTTTTTTTATGTGTGAGCAGAAAGATAATTACAGACGTTATGGCAGTATGTCATTTTCTGAATTTTGGGGTTTTCTGGCGAGCAAAACAGACCCAGCTGCACCTGCTGCACAAATTGCTTTTTTTCCACGGTGACATTAACGTGTGGTTTTTCCCTTTACAGTTTTTTTTCTCCGAGTGTGAGGTTTCTCTGCTCTGTGGGAGAATCTGAGAAACCTGCAGAGCAACTGTGACGATCTGTAATTACACGTCAGGAGAATCAGGAAGCGAAACGTTGGCAACGACTAATCTCTGATTCTGTACCTGAGGGCAAACTGAACGGGGAGATATAATCAGGGTCATGTTACAACTACCTGTGAAACAATATAATCAGTACCTACTTTTAGTGTGTATCAGTATGTAGTGTCTCTACTTTAAAGAGTCCTCTCCTGCTGATGTTCAGGTGTATATCAGTATGTAGAGTCTCTACTTTAAAGAGTCCTCTCCTGCTGATGTTCAGGTGTGTATCAGTATGTAGTGTCTCTACTTTAAAGAGTCCTCTCCTGCTGATGTTCAGGTGTATATCAGTATGTAGAGTCTCTACTTTAAAGAGTCCTCTCCTGCTGATGTTCAGGTGTATATCAGTATGTAGTGTCTCTACTTTAAAGAGTCCTCTGCTGCTGATGTTCAGGTGTATATCAGTATGTAGTGTCTCTACTTTAAAGAGTCCTCTCCTGCTGATGTTCAGGTGTATATCAGTATGTAGTGTCTCTACTTTAAAGAGTCCTCTCCTGCTGATGTTCAGGTATATATCAGTATGTAGTGTCTCTACTTTAAAGAGTCCTCTCCTGCTGATGTTCAGGTGTATATCAGTATGTAGTGTCTCTACTTTAAAGAGTCCTCTCCTGCTGATGTTCAGGTGTATATCAGTATGTAGTGTCTCTACTTTAAAGAGTCCTCTCCTGCTGATGTTCAGGTATATATCAGTATGTAGTGTCTCTACTTTAAAGAGTCCTCTCCTGCTGATGTTCAGGTGTATATCAGTATGTAGTGTCTCTACTTTAAAGAGTCCTCTCCTGCTGATGTTCAGGTGTATATCAGTATGTAGTGTCTCTACTTTAAAGAGTCCTCTCCTGCTGATGTTCAGGTGTATATCAGTATGTAGTGTCTCTACTTTAAAGAGTCCTCTCCTGCTGATGTTCAGGTATATATCAGTATGTAGTGTCTCTACTTTAAAGAGTCCTCTCTTGCTGATGTTCAGGTGTATATCAGTATGTAGTGTCTCTACTTGAAAGAGTCCTCTCCTGCTGATGTTCAGGTGTATATCAGTATGTAGAGTCTCTACTTTAAAGAGTCCTCTCCTGCTGATGTTCAGGTGTATATCAGTATGTAGAGTCTCTACTTTAAAGAGTCCTCTCCTGCTGATGTTCAGGTGTATATCAGTATGTAGTGTCTCTACTTTAAAGAGTCCTCTCCTGGGACATGTCTCCATGCTTTAATGTTCAGAAAGCTCTTTATGTCTCTCATACTGCCTGTGCTGCAGCTCCTCTTCTCACCCTCTGTCTGAAACCTCACGTCCTCCGAATCCTTTGTGTTTTTGCTGTGAAAAGTGCTAAACAAATTAAGATAGCTAATGATTTTAACCACCCTTTAGTCTCATTATTTCCCCCCTTAATTCACACTAGCAAACACAGCTGGAGATCACAACCTAAGATCTTATCTCCAAATCCACCATTCCTCTACCTGCTTTAGATAACTGCTTTTAAACGACCATTAATGTTAGTTATTGAACCATTTCAGCTATTTTTCTTGCTAAACCACCAGATTTGTGCAATTGTGAGGATTTGAAGCTTTTTCTGAAGTCACGTTTTTGCCTCAATAATCAAAATCAACTGTATTTTCAATCTTCTGTGTGTGAGATACAGACAGGGAGATCAAAATGTAAAAGGTAATTCATCATTTCAGTAATTCTTCGAGCAAAAGTGTAAAACTGCTCCAGGTTTTTTCAATTGAGCAGATTTACTACTTATTAAAGGGACCTTTCCACTCAAATGTAACTCAAATTTACTGGTTAATCCTGAAAACTGGCAATAAAACCAACTCTGATGAGCCTTAACCCGGACACTGTCCATCAGCATAATTGGCTTTATATATGCAAACGTCTCTTTGATAATAATAGCTATGTTTCAGTGTCTTAAAGTTCAATTTATTGCTTGTTTTCTCACAAGAAACTGCCAAAATAGCTTCAAACTTGATGGAATATCCAGAAAATTGGCAAGAAAACCAACTTTGACACAGCTCGGATACTGTCTAGCACCATTATTGGCTGTATTTAGGTGAAACAGCTCCAAACATTAGCTCAAATAACACATTTTCCTCAAGGAGAAACCTCTGTTTTAGTGTCTTAAAGGTCAATTTAATGCTCGGTATCTCACAAGAAGCTTCCAAAATAGCATCATATCTCATGGAATATCCCGTAAAGTGGAAATAAAACCGTCCCCAAATGAATGCGCACTTCCACCGAGGTGACAAGGCCCGAAATCTGGCAGAGTGACGGCGAAGTTACGTCAGGTGAAGAATGGTCCGTGCCTTTCTCTAAACAGGAAGCTGCCTCATTGTGCCTCGAAAGGAGAGGGATATCCTTCAGAAAACACACGGGTGAAGTCACCGTAAGGATTCGACACACAGACGTGACGTGCACAAACACATAATTATCATCTGACTCATTTCCCCAGCAGCTAATGATAATGTCCACATGTGATTTTATCCAGAAGCTGCCCTGGTGGTCTGAGGTCTTGTTTGGAAATCTGATTTTAGCTCCCCTCACCACACCTGCTGCAGCGGTGGAATTTATTGAAGTTAGTACTTCAATAGTGCACTTGCTTGGCTGAGGTCGTTCCCTTTGAGGACCCTGAAGCCCACCCAAGTAATACCCACGCTGCACTGCTCCTCCTCTCCAGGCAGTTGCCCCCCCCCCCCCCCTGCTGTGACAGGCTCCCTGTGGGACGCCTCTGTTAGTTAACACACAAAGACCTGGCAGCAGGACTCAGCTCTGTCTTTTTAGTTTCCTCACGCTGTTGTGGCCTGAGGGAGTGTCCCTCAGGCCACAACAGCGACCCTCCCAGCCGTCTCACTGCCTGAGAGTGTGTGTGTGTGTGTGTGTGTTGGTGTGTGTGGGGGGGGGGGTCTTTCTCTCTGGCTCTGGTGATTTTCCTGTGACGTTAGTGCTGCCTCAGAAAGGAAGTCCATTCAGTCCTGCTTTTGTCGGGATCGCCTGCTGGAAATGTACTGCTGTTTGTCAGAGACTGATGACACGCTGGAGTAAATAAAGCTGAAGTATTTAGATCCTTAAATTCTTAAATTAACACTTAAACAACCTTGAAGTTGTACTTAAATACAGTACTGAAGTGTAAATGTACTTGGTGACACGGAGAGTATCTGACCCCGGCTCTGTATTTAAAGGTGTAAACAGCATTAGCATGTGATAGTTTGAACTATGAAAGTGTGATTTCTCACTATTGTTCCTGTGAAATAACATTACCAGAGAGCTGAGTGTCTCTGACTGCACCAGAGGTGAGACGCTCGTTTTAAGGTGTGAGTCTGCTTCTTGCGGGCCTCGGGTAACATGAGACGGCTTTAGAAGTGTGGGGATTAAAAACCAAACAGGCTTTTATTTTTTCGTAAGGCCAGGCCATTTTATTTATGTAGCACCTTTCAACACAAGGCAATTCAAAGTGCTTTACAAAAATGAAAGACATTAAGAGCGTTAAGCAATAGTGCAGCAGAAACACATTTAAAAACTGTCATTTAAAAGCAAAGATAATCAAATAAACACAGCAGGTATAAACACATGAATACAAGTCACAGTGCATTGTTAGGTACGAACAGCTCAATTCAAAGGAGCGGCAAAAAGAAAGGTTTTCAGCCTGGATTTAAAAGTAGTAAGAGTTGCAGCGGACCTGCAGGGTTCTGGGAGTTTGTTCCAGATATTTGGAGCAGAACAACTGAACGCTGCTTGTCCTTATTTAGTTCTAAGTCTGGGGACAGAAAGCTGACCCGTCCCAGAAGGCAGAGACACTCTGGGTGAAGAGGCTAAACATCCCCATGAGACTTCCCCAGTGGATAACTGACTCTAAAGAGGTCCAACTCTCTGCTTTTTGGCGGTTTCTGTTTCCAGTAGTTTGTTCTATAGTTTTTTGTGCATGTAAATGGTCTGCAGAGGCTAAAATCCCTGTGTTCACTCCCTCTTCTATTGGCTAACGCTCCAACACATTGTACGTTACAGGCTAAGGGGCGGGACATCTCTAAGAGGCAGACCAATCACAACAGAGCCAGCCAGCTACCCAATCAGAGCAGACTGAGGCATGAAGTTAATGGTACTTTTAGCATGTTTATGTGATTCTCTTTTTACTTTTCCCTGAAGGATGCAAGTACTTCTTTGCCCTCTGCTAGTGTAGTTTAAGGGGGTTGAGGGGTTTTATTAATGAAGAACTGTGGGCCATTGATAAGTTCATTTAGCCTTTATTTTAGTGGAACAGCCGAGTACTTCTTCCACCACTGCTGCTCAGTACAGGTCATCCATTTCTGACTTGAAAAGGGAACATAGAGGATAAGGTTTTACCATAGATTTGCTCTCATAAGTTATTTCTCATTTTTGAAGTGTTGAATTTAACAGTGAAGGTTTGCCTGAGGTCATGCATTTGGTTTCTGTGTTAGAGAACGTATCTGCAGGGTAATTAAAACAAAAAGCTGCACCAAACCCCATTTCTTTTTAAAAATAGAAAACCCAGAAACTCTGATGTCCAGTGCTGTTGTGGCTCTCAGAGATTTATGGGAATCCTAGAAATAGCCGGCCTTTTGTTGCTCTTCTGACGCTCTGTTTCTGTTTCAAGTGCAGCTGTGCCTCAGTCTGAGCTCCTAATAAGGGGAGATGGGGAGAACATACGTTGATGTTGGACCTGTTTCTTTTCCATTGCTTCCAGGCGGCCTGCTATATTTCTGTCCGGCTGGATTACTGTACCTGCCTCTGCCTCTCTCCTGCTGCTCCGTCTGCATGGTAGTCGAAGTCACGGCATTCAAATTCAAGGTTTCAAGGTTTTATTTGTCATATGCACAGCAGATACAGCGTATATGTTGGCAATGAAAATCTTATGTCGCGTGCTCCTCCAACAACTCAACATACATGGTGCAAAAGATAAATAAAATAGTGAAAAAGAGAGAAGAATATTTACAATATCAACAATACAGATTTGAGGATGTGAAATATATACATATTATATACATATATACATTCAGATCAGATGCAACTTTAAAAAACGCGCACAGGCTCCACCATTTCTGCTGCTGTAAAAAAAATGGTGTTCATGCAAACAGATGCACATTTTAAAACTGGTTTGTGAAAATCAGCAGAAATAACTGAGGAAAATGGGGTTTTTGTTGCTCCATTTAGAACAAAACTAATTAAAACTAATTACAAATATTATATATATGTAAGAACTTAAGTAAAATTGTTCAATAAAAACCTAACATTTGATTAAATATTTGAATAAACAACCATTTTAAATTAAATGTGCAAAAGAAAGATAAAATACTAATATTTATACAGATACAAAATAAATGTGAGTAAGTTGCATTTAATCATAATTTCTGTTTGTAGTTAACCCTAAGAATGTAAATATTATTTGGCAGTAAAAAGGTAAATATATTTAAAATGTGTATAATATTAGATTAAATGTGCACTTTGCAATAAAACACATTAAATAAAAATAATAAAAACACAAAGTTAAAATAAAATTGTGCAATAAAATTTGGAATAAAGTAAAACAAATAATAAAAACACGAGTTAAATAAAAATCTACAAAATAAGACATTATTTATATGAACATAAAAAGTAAAAAACATTTTCAACATGAGATGGAAAACAAAACTAGTGAAAGTAAAAAACTAGACCATAAATGTGGCAATGATATCTTATCTTATAAATACAAACAACTAATGTGTACAAATGTGTGTTATGAGATGATATATAGTGATTAACTCTTATAAATGGATATTTTAATGTGGATTTGCACCGTTAACAGGGTACGATATTGACCTACAGTATGCTCTAAGTATTGGGTCTGTGCAACGTGGAATTTATTTGGCCAGAGCTCTACTAAAAAATGTTTGCTCTGATCCAGGACTCGTGCTTTTACAAGGAAAACACTTGAAGTTTTCGTTTGTGTCGAAGCCAACACAGTGAAACACACTCACTCATTCCCTCTCGAGGAGAGTCTGCTCAGAAGTTTCAAAACAAGAGTCAAGAGGCCGAAAGAGCTTTGTTGGTCGGAGATTTGCTGGTACAAATAAACACAGGAAGAGGCTGCTATTTGGGTCCATTTTGATTAGACTTTAAACCCACCATATGTGGATGTCAGTTGTGTCTATAGGCAAACACAAACATCCTCTCTTTCCTCTGTAAACCTCTCTCCAGTTCCCACTGTCAGGCTCCAGCACTCTCCATACTGCACATCAATGGTTGTTTAGTTATTTTTCTGCATGTTCATGACTTTTTCTCCGCTCACTCACAGATGTGTTTGTCAGAATCCACGATGGCATCATTGAAATTGAATCCCCGGTGATTTGGGCAGAGCGGGCTTTTAGGTTGACCACTGAGCTCGCTTGGCTCGTCAATAGAGGAAATCAGCTTTGTGTTTGCTAATTAAGGACGATGGCTTGTTTAACATATTTGGCACCGAGTACTCCACATCATTACTCAAAAAGCCACCGCTGCTATCATTTGAATTTTTACATAAGTGCTGACTTGTTTTTGTTTGTGGTCACTCTCTAAGGCCTGAAGGAGATTTACTTTGTTTAAAGGACTAACTTTCATGATTTGAAAAACATGCAAAGATCTAAACCATCTGTCCGTCAAAGGAATGGTTTCATATTTTCGGAAATGTGCTCACCATCTTTTTTGACCGAGCGTTAGACAAGATCATTGGAACCACTGAACACTAACTATGACTCCTGCTGGTTAGCTGAGGATAAGCACTAATAATGGGGGCAAAATTCCCCTTCCAGGACCTTTTGATGAAGTTAATTAACACGTTATATTTAGTTTAATCTGTACTAAAAACAATGTTGGAAAAAAAACCACCTTTTTGCAGTCAGAGTTACTTTGCACGTTTTCAGATCAACCTTATAGTTTAACTTCAGCTTTAGAGAAGTTAGCATCCCCAGCCAGCAGATGTGTTGTAAGTGGAGGCTGATATTATTACCTTCATTTTGTTTCTATTCTTTATGCTAAGCTAACAGGCTATTGGTTGAAGCTTCTTAAAACCTGAGCCAATAGCTAGCTGTTTTCTACTGTGTCTGGTTGTTTTGCTAAGCTAAGCTAAACTAAGTTATTAACTGTTGCTGGTAGCTTCTTAAGACCCTTTACCCAGACGGTCTCAATATGATATTTATGCTAAGCTAAGCTAATAATCTACTGGTTGTAAATGCATATTTGGCTGACCTACATTAAAGTGGCATCAATCTTTTCGCCTAACTCAACACCGTAGAACAAATTAGCGTATTTCTCAAAATGTCCAACTGTTCATGCCATTAAACGTACTTTGTCATGCACACCCTCAAAGAAATATGCTTGAAAAACAAGCTGTAAAGTAATACTTAACAATGACAACTGCAGACCTTTTTCCCTTCACAAACCATGAAGGCTTGTCTCACTGCATGTTTCGTTCCATTTCTCAGACGTTTTGTTCTCCGTCTCCACATTCCCACATCTAGCCTTCCACCTTTTACCCTCTCTGCGTCCTACATGCACTGATAAATGACCAGGTCGACCCTTGATAAAGAGGCATTCTTTCCTAATAAGGTTCCTTAGTGAAAGCAGAAAACACCCGGCTAGTTTGAACTCAAGTCAAAGGATCACATCATCACAGATCCTAAAGTCTGAAATGTATGATGGTAAAAAAATGTAACTTTTCCGTTAATCCTGAAAGGTTTACTTTGAGAGGTTTCCACAGAGAAAGTCATTTACAATTCATTGGCAGTGACAGGCTTTAATACACTTCCATTTTTCCACATTAGCTGCTCGCGGGGTGAGATGTGAGTTTTTATGAAAGCATGTTTTGTTCATGCAGCAACGGTTTGGGGATGAGTTCATCTTGGAGGACAGAATGGAAGAAAGAACATTCCCACATTGGGGGAGAAAGCAGGGGTGAGTGTGGGCGGGGGAGGGATGTGTGACGGGCTGTTGAGTCATGAGAATTAGTAACCGGCCCCTGTGAGATTTATCCCAGTTTCTTCAATTACTGACAGGGCCAAACAACCTACCAGCTCTCTCTGTGAGGGGGCAGATTCTAGGAAGGGTCCCTTGACTTCCACACAGGGAGCGTGGGCATCTAACGGCGGGGGAACAGAGTCATTAACAGATCCTTTGCGGGATGACGGTGCTCGGGAAAAATCTCTTTCCGGGACTGATGCTTGGAATCTGTCTGGGTTTTAAGCAGTGGTGGGAGAAAAAGCCATACTCAATCAATGGAATGACTGAGCATGTTAACAAAATGGCATGTGCTAATACATTACAGAGGGTGCAGGGAGGACTCAAGCATAGTTGATAGTTAACATCTTAGTACATTTAGCTGAAAATACTGTATTTTTACTTAGGTTACTTTGACTTTTAATGGAGTATTTAAAGAGAATTTATTTCCAGTGAGGAAGAAGTACTGTTTGAACCGTAGCCATACTACATTTTTTAAATACTTGTACAAGTACATGAACAAGAACCTAAATCAACTGTTAATTAGTTTAGCTTGTAGGACTCAACTTCATTGTCATGTACAAGTTAACAAAGCTGCAGTTAGCATCTTACCAGAATTGCTAATATAAAATATAAACTATATGAATTATAAAACATGCAGTAAGTACAACAGCGTATGTGATGATATAATATGCAGAATTAAGTCAATGTAAATCCTTAAAATGAAGGAATAATTCCAGATATTTTACTTCAAGCACATTCAGCTAATAATACTTCTGCATTTTTACTTAAATTACTATCAATTTGAATTAAAGACCAATTAATTTCCAGTGTAGGACAAAGTACTTTTTGAACTGAAGCCATGTAGCTGTACGTAATTACTCACAGGTAAAGCACAGTCACCTTAAGTAAACGCATTGTATTACGCTACACCTCTGGTTTTGCTGAAACACGTTAGATAAAATCCGGGATTATCCTGCTGAATATTTCCTTTCCTGTACTTCTAGTTTTTTTTAATTAGAAAACCAAAACCACATTCACTTGGCTTTAATTGCCTCTTTTCCCAGGACGAATAAACACTTCCATCAGGGTGTTATAGAAAGCCTAAAGCCAGGCAGCAAACAGGTAGGAACAGATTAGTAATACAATAGTCAATCTGACATGCATTCAGGAAATGTCACCGATATATCAGCGAGACGAAAGGATTACAGTCTGCAGCACAAATGAGGTCAAAGTGATTTTAGGGTACTTAGCGTGGAGGTTAAAAATACCTTCCTACAAGAACTCCATTGTCTCAGTTCAATAGCTGTACCACTGGCCAATCTGCACTCACATTTCTACTCACCTAACAATTGTAAAAGCAGTTCACCTTCCAAAGAAAACAAGGCTGCAGGTTTCACAGAGAGGCCAACTTCCTGTCAGGAAACCCTTTCTATGACAAATGCAGAAAAATCCAGAAGGCTGATAAGGGGAAAGGCACGGCGTAGGGTGAATTCACTTAATCATCTGCTGTGATTATTCAGACACCTCAATAAGTACACTTCCTGTAGTGCACTGTCATTGTTGCATGTGTAGTGCATGCATTTTGGATGGGTTTCGTCTCAGATCAAACACAGCTGTTGTGCACTTACTGGAATTGACCATCAAAACATTTGACCACCTCTTGTTCTTCTTTTTAATTAGCAATTAGCAACCGGATGCTGCATTCTTCGTCATTTCAATGCATACAAAATGACTTTAATATTACATGAATATAAAGTCAAAGGTTCCAGCTTCCTCAGCCAAAAGGGTTATGTAAAAATAAAAGTACATTCACAGTTAGCACATCGATTAGCATCCACTGTAAACAAACACGAGCTAGCGCTACGTTAGCAAGACATTAGCGTTAGCCCCTTCTCATCCTTACAGCTTTTGCTACGGTAACATTAAAACGATTTCTAAAATGTAAGCAGTGTGCAAGTTAAGCAGCAACACAAGGTTGTGTTGTATAAGAGTACATTCTGAAATCATCTCAAGTTATAACCGAGACCTTAAGCCAACGTTAGCTTGATTAGCTTGCTAGCTACATGTGATGAAAGTGACAGGGACATTTGCAGTTTTAGCAAGTCAATCAATCCTTGGTGCTTGGGGAGAAATAAGAAACCTGCTTTTGTCAACCTCTGTCTCAACTCAAGGAATCCATTAATTGACAAATAACTTTCTAAATAGGTTATTATTAACCATTTATGTGATAAACAGCATTTTGTGCTATGCTACACAAAGTTTGACAGGTGTAGCAAGGCTCAGGGCTGTGTGTTTGATTAGATAGTTTGGGTCTATTAATCTGACCCTGGTGAAATGATTTCCTGTGGGCGTTAATAATATATTTTTAAACTCTAGACAATACAAACTAGATAGGCACTCCTAGTCCGACATGCCTTATCTTGCAGTGTAAGGAAAAGGGAAAAATACTTGGTGTATTTGCCCCGTGATTCAGAATCCACTTTTAAGTGTTGTGGATCCTTCTTTTGTTTGTGCTTCACCTTTCCGCCAGGCTGAATTAAAATAGAGCATGTCATTTTTCAGTAATCCTGCTGTCAAACAGACCAAACCAAAAATAACCTCCTTGGCAAAAGTAATAACAGCCATAGCTTCAATTGACCACTTTAATAAGGCTCTTAATTGACTTTAATTAAATCTGTTAGTGGCGCCCTTTTGACTAATGCTGTGGTGAAAGGGATGTATTAAATATGATGGGAATATTAAAAACCTCTGTACACATCTGTTCTATTTCATCACAGACAGAAACAAACAACCTTTTTATAACTACATAATAATCATTCTCTGTAATGAAAATTGTTATTTTGGCTCGTAAGAAGACCTCCCAAGGAGCCGTTCTGTAATTTAAGAGTACAGAACTTTATTGGTGTGATGCATATGGACACCATATAGGCCTCCCCTCGCGTCAGTATCTCTCTGCTTAAAGGCAATTTTTTGTGAAGCCGTACATTGTTCCATAGCGGTTCCAAAAAAAGCAGAGCAGAAACCCTTCATTATGAGCGTGCGCGCTATGGGCCCAGGCGGGGGAAACCAGCAGGCCCGGCTGGCTATGTTTTACTGATCCTGTACTTAACTGAAACCAAAAGTATTGTTAGTCCCACTCTGGTTTCATGAGTATCTGACATAAAAAGAAGAAAGGGGGAAGATTGGTCCCCTGGGAGTCTCGTAGGATGGTTTTTAAAATGTGTCTCCTCACTTTGAAGCATGTGAAGCGTGTTTACTCAGTCCAATCACTGTGAAACGGTACAGATAAGGATGTTGTTTTTAAATAATTGGGTTGTTGTTGGGCCCCTTTCTCTCTCGTTTGTTTTTTACCGTATGTCTTGTAACCATACCTTAATCTTTCAAACTGAACAAAAGTGTTGCTCAAAGTCAAATAGTATGGTTATATGACTTTGTTTCGATCAAGAAAGTAAAGCAAGAATGGCGAATACAAATCCCAGTACCATCATTTGATTTAAAGCATTGAGTTAAGAAAGAATGGCTCCGCCGACCAGATTTTGTCTTGGATTTTCAGTATTGTTAGTCCCTCTCTGGTTTCATGTATGTTTGCCATAAAGATAATAAAAAGGAACCAACGGGAGACTCTTTGGATGGACTGTGCTTTACTTGGAAGCATGTGAAGTGTGTTGGTTCAGTCCAATCAACTGTAATAAGGAAAAGATAAGGATGCTTTTTATAATCACGGGGTCTTAGTTGTGCCTCTGGTTGGAGGGTTTTAGTCGTGTGTGTTTTGTTGCACTGACTCGCCCTTTCTTATGTCATTTCCTTTGGCTTGAAGAAAGACATATTTATTAAGGCGATACAATAACCCGGTGCACACACGCAGCAGAACGGGTCATTTGTCTTTGCCTCTCGCAGTGCTGATAAACTCATTGCTACAGGAAGTAGATTGCTTAACGTTTTGTAGGGTTGTGTGTTTTTATTGGCAGACACATGGCCAACCTCTGGAACCTATTAAAAAAAACCTAGCTCACACACGTTATAATAAAGTGTGAAAGCTCACAGGATCACACATAGAGTATGCACACGTCAAAACACACCATGTGTCTCGATGTGAATGTTGAGTTATTGAACTTTTTTCCGCCTGCTCCATACTGGTGTTTGAGGTATATCACCAGGCATGCATCTGCAGAATGCTATGAAAAACACAGCGGCCCGATGTTCTAGGAAATTACTGAGGCTTTAAAAATAAATGAAACTATGTGTGAACAGCGTTTCAAGAGTAGGAACAAATGGCAGGTGCTGAAACAAAATAAGCTATTGTAAAGGTGGGAAGTATTTGATTCGATGGAAACTCGTTGTCATCATTGCTTTTCATTGAAATTGACGACAGTAAGCCTTTGAGAAAAAGCTCCTTTAAGGGTTTGTCACTCCAGGAAGTATCCTAGCAAATAGAGAAACGTTAAGACCTGCTTATGACTCACAGGGTTAGTTGGTAAACTGATGCAGCTGCCGAGCTAACCGCTAACACTGAGCTCTTGTGAGTATTTTCTGGGCTTTTTACTTGCTCTCACAATTTGTCTTTGGGATTCAACTTCATTTTAATGGAAAAAAAATATCAGTCTTTCTGTTTTTTCAAAGGTCACCAAGACAGATTATTCTATTTGGTGCTGGGTACCTTTACCCGATACCTTTACTGCACAAATGATAGTTTTAAAACCTCTCTTGTTAAATGCATGACACATGTGACCCTTTTTGTACGTACAGCCGCGGAAAGAATTAAGAGACCACTCCAATATTTTCTTAAATCTTTATCTCTGCATCAGGGGTGCCCAAACCTTTTTCACCGAGGGCCACAAACACAAATATACGGAGAGCTGGGTCACTTCTAGAGGTGAGTACTGCCTCATAAGTTAAGTTATAAGTTAGCAAAACAAATCAAATGTAGGTGAATAATGTGCAATACTTAAAAATGCTTTAAGGAAAACTACATCCCGTCTGTCTTTAGGGGTTCATTTATTCTGTTGGCAGCTCATTCCTTAAAACAGGAGCCTCAGAGTGCTGATAATCAGAGTAAATATGAAGGGTCCATCTCAAGCTGGTTATAGAAATAAGTTATTGGGCTTTTTTTTATCCAATAAGATTTGTTAGAACATGTTTTAAATTCTAAATGACTGAATTTATTTTAAATTGGGCTCATTAATATATCTGAACATATATATTTGAGAAGTACAAAATAAGACAAGCAGAAGTTTAATTGGTGGGCCATATTCATTATACTTTAGAATGTGCAAGGGCCGATTCAAAATGGCACCCGGGCCGTAGTTTGGACACCCCTGCTCTACCTGTATGGGAACCATTCCAGTGTCTGTGGAATTCCAAAACAGAGGCAAATAGCCGGTAGTTTATAAAATACAATAATAACATTTAAAAAATCATTTCACTCAAAAGACGTACCTATGAAACATAAAACAAGAGAAACTGAAAATGCTGAAGTGGTCTCTTCATTTTCTCCGGGGCTGTATACCCGGGAAAAAAGAATTGGAAGACGGCTTGCATTTTAGCTGGGGGCAGAATCCAGAGATATCTTTATGGTTTTACTTTGTCAACGCAACCAAATCTACCAATGGTTGATTCTTTGGAATTAGGGCCACGTGTCGAGTGAACAGTTATGATATCTATACCCTTGAGGTGATATTAACCCCAACAGAGTACTTCATTTAGTCCATGTTTTTGACCAAAGAAATAGCCATTTGGTATGTGTATTTACTGGCTTTAAAGGAGGACATAACCAGACCTTTATCCTTCAAACTGACCCAACAGTCGCACAAAGCAGCTGTTGTATAACGTTTTTCAAATCTAGAAAGATTAAAACACTGCACCGAAGGAAAACCTTATCATCAGACTGGTTTGCATGACGGTTGGCCTTTCACTTTCTGATGATGAAGAACTTAAAGCAGCAGGTATGAAACAGTTGCAGGACTCCAGTTGCTGTGAATGGGCTCATGTTCTGTGACTGTATGCACCGGTGACACATGGCGGCCAGGAGACCCCAGCACCCCGCTGTCTTTGAGTAGTGCCTGTGTTACTGTGAGCTGTGAAGTTATGTGAGGTATTTCACTGTAAACCTTTTCTACCACGACACAAGGAGTTTATTATTTCCAGCCCTGCGCCTGACCCTTGGGGCTGAGTAACTGGAGCCTTACATGAGAAGGCTGACAGCTATAACCGAAACTCCACCAAAAATACCACTTTGACAGAGAGCCGTCGCAGCCCAGAGCGATATCAGATTACGTTATATTGTTGAGGTTTCCACGTCTTTCCGTATGGTCTCATCCTCTCAGATTGTTTATTATGATGAGCCGCCACAGTGAATAGAGAGGAGAAATGCACCATTCCTGCTCAGTGGTTGGTAAATCACCTTCTTTGATATGGGAACAGAATGGATCTATGCCTGGAAATACAAAATGTTTGGTCGATGAAGGTTTAGATAACAGTTACCCAGCCCTAGAGTACAGATACGCAGCCAATAGGGAATAAACATTTAGCTCAAAATGTCCAATTCCCATTTTGAAGGCAGATTTAAACGGTCCTTAATACCTCATACTGACCAAGACTGAATAGTTGCTAAAACCTGAAAAATGGTATTTCTTTTCTAGTTCTGGGACAAAAAGGATCTGATGCAGCTACCATTTAACTAAAAAGGTCCTGCTATTACAGGAAATATTTAGGATACGTTGTCCCATATCCAAAATGTGGCTCAGTAGTGACTCACCTTCTTTTCTTTTGATATTTGGGAACAGAATGGATCTATTGGACTGGAAACGTTTGGGATATTTCTCGGTGCTGGTAAATGTTGGGTCAATAAAGGTATCGATAACAGCGACCCAACCTCAGGGCACAGATACCCACTGTACATTTGAACGTGTATTTATAGATTTTTCACATTTCTAACATTACACAAACACAACCAAACATCCCAACAGAACTAATAAATACATAAAAAGTGTGCAGTTACTAGAAATCAGTTTAAAGTGCAAAGCAAGAATATAATTACACAATGTGAAGTGGGGAATGTGTTCATTTGCAAATGTAATGATATTGTGTTGGCATTTATATTCAATTTAGTATTCCACTCCTACACACTGTTCAGTTTACTGTACATTTTTAATGCTATTTTATTTCTATTGAGATACATCTTGAATTGTCTTTTATGTTCTCTAATGTAATACTTGTTTTTTATGCTGCTGCAACGCAAACAATTCCCAAATTGGGATCAATAAAGCACTTCTTATCTTAGTCTTATTTTACCCGGCCTAGATTGGAATAAACGTTTAGTTTAAAATGTCCAATTCCAAATCTTAAGGCTGGTTCTACTGGTCGTTCATAGATAGATAGATGGAGGGAGGGAGGGACCGACCAACTGACCGACCGACCGACCAACCGACCGACCGACCGACCGACCGACCGACCGACCGACCGACCGACCGACCGACCGACCGACCGATAGATATTTCATTTCTCCCAAACTGAAAAATTTGTGGGTTATCATACCTTCATCGACCATAATGTTCCCGTCCATCCGTAGTCCTTCATCCATCAAACTGACCAACAGAGAACAAAAAAGGAGCTAAGACTTTAGTAATCTGGGACAAACAGGATCCAATGCAGGTGTCATTTGAGTTTGATATTCCAACGTATATCGTATATAGTTGAAACTCTCCCAGAAAAAACACTTTCACAGAGAGTCGTCCGAGCCCGGAGCAATCAGACTACATCACACTTTATTGCTGATGTTTCCACGACTTTCTGGAAGGTCTCATCCTCTCAGATCGTTTGTTATGATGAGCCGTCCGAAGTGACTGGAGAGCCGGAGAAGGTAATCTATTTGAACACATGGTTGCTGTTATTATTCTCATGATTATCCTTTGAGATTACGCCTTCTTAAAATCTGATCTTCTTTCGGATGCGGCTCCAGTGAATGTATCATTTCAAGCTAATTATCCCCCAACATCCTCCCCGTGAGTCATGTTTATGCGTGACTCTCTCGCCAACTTTAGGCAGATGCCGCACTTAATCCCTCCAAACAGATCACTGCTGGTTTGAGGATCACAAGGTTGCTTTGTTTAAAGAGAAGGATTCGTTGGAAAGGGAGATGATTGAGCCAAGTTTTTTTTGTTGTGTTTGGATACCTGCGGTTTTATTGGGATGATCCTGCTTCCAGCCACTGAGTCAGTCAGAGCCCCTGCTGCCATGTGTGTGTTGTTAGGATTTAAGTATTGTGGTCGACAACAGAAAGCGCCTGCATGGCACATGTACGGGAAAAGCAGCCCACGAGGCACGCATTGTTTTCGATTTGCCCTGGTCATCGGTCATGACTCTCTGTCCCAGATCCTCCTCTACATGCAGCTCTACAAACTGACTTTGAACGCTCGTATCCCTGTCATATTACTGGTGCTCTGTGGTAGGGCAGCTTGATGATTTAATGTTGTACACTGCAGTTTGTCAAAGGAGTCAATTTAATCCATAAATCAGTGTGAAGGAGGGGCTGGAGACTCTGCAGGTGAGAGAAAGGGAGAATTCACTGCTTCTCCATTAGGATAGCAGGCAAGATGTGATTTACGTTAAGAGGATACCGTTCACTTATCTGGCACTAAATAGAGTGGTGCAGTAATGAGGTATTGTTGTAGGAAGACCCTGACGTTAGTATCCTTTTATAGCCTAACATTAGTAAAAAGCTAATGTTGGGCTATAGAGGAACTACAGCACGGTCACATGACTTCACGTCTCCACCGCTAAGCTAAAGGAGGCTAATATTGGGTTATAAAGGAACTACAGCACGGTCACATGACTTCACGTCTCCACCGCTAAGCTAAAGGAGGCTAATGTTGGGCTATAAAGGAACTACAGCACGGTCACATGACTTCACGTCTCCACCGCTAAGCTAAAGGAGGCTAATGTTGGGCTATAAAGGAACTACAGCACGGTCACATGACTTCACTTCTCCACCGCTAAGCTAAAGGAGGCTAATGTTGGGCTATAAAGGAACTACAGCACGGTCACATGACTTCACGTCACCACCGCTAAGCTAAAGGAGGCTAATGTTGGGCTATAAAGGAACTACAGCACGGTCACATGACTTCACGTCTCCACCGCTAAGCTAAAGGAGGCTAATGTTGGGCTATAAAGGAACTTATGTTCAATAGAACAGTGATGTCATATTTGGAGTCACTGACATTTGACTTTTCTGGTGTTGATTTATGATTACTAGTTCAATGTCAAGCTATTACTTGTAGGCTACTGAAGAAATCCACTTATATTTCATGCAAGCTCCAACACGTACCTGATTTATTGTGCTTACTCATGTTTGCTGGAGGATTACAGATCAGGAGAGATGGATCATTGAAAGAGCGTAGATAAAGAAAGTGTCTAATATAAAGTTGCAGCTTAATCTAGGGTCTTGGATGTCCTACCAGGCCAAACATTTCTAAGTGAAGTAGATATAGAAAGCAGTTTGATGCACCGGTGACATCATTGAAATCTCTCGGCTGGAGAACGAATCCTGCTTCCACTTCAGCTGCAGAAAGCCTTTTGTGAGTGATGGTGTGAGGAAGCAGTCAACCATCCAGACTCAGACCTTCCAAACATTTGGGCATTTCCTCAGGAAGCTGCAGCAGAAAGAGACTGAGGGTGGTCCGGTTCTGTTATTTGTGGTTTTACTCTTGGCTTCTTGGTGTGTTTCTGTAAATGGAAGGAAACACACACAAAATGAAACACACACAGGTTTGACAAAGGTTGTTTTCCCCCGTAAAGGCCCTCTTTCTCGTGTGAAGCTGTTTGAGAGTTTCAACACATTTTGAATCCACTTCTTTGAAGCTTTACCTACTAGACCTTAATTTCTCCACAGTTGAGGCAGGGGTCTCGAACAGAAGGGACGAGGACCAAAGCGTCTGACTCACTCTCAGGAATTTTAAGCACATTTAGCTTTGGTTGCATTAGCTAGCATTTGATGGCCTACAGTATGTGGACATTAGCTCAAAAATTGCATGGCTGATTTCAACAATATTGGAGAGATTTGGCGGGTTCTTAAGGATGCTGATTTTCCGGATTAAAAAGGACAGTCGAAAGTGGCCATATTTGTAGTCCTGAGGGGCTGAGTTTGAGGTTTCAGGGAAAGGTGGATTGTGTTTTGCTTATCTATTAAAACATTTGTCGACAGTTGAGGTAAGGATTTTGATTTCATGGTCTCCAGAAAAGTAATGCCATGGCCAATCAGAATCCAGCAGTTCACTAATTAAATGCTTAATCAACTTATGCTAACTGGGCTAAATGCCCAACGCAAGCAGGTTAGCTTCTTGCGGTTTCTAAATGCTGGGGCCCCGTGCCATCACATTTCTAATATAAAACTTTGGAGTACTCCACATCTCCGGGTTCACACTGCTGGCAAGTAAGACCAACACCAAGTTATAATACTAGAAGTAAACGAATAAACCTTTCTCTAGTCCTTCTCCATCCAACATAATTGAGTCAGGGGTGTTGATGAGAAGGGAAGAAGTCCAAAGTGTCCGACTCACTCTTACAAACTTTGATGAACTCCATACACAGAAACTAGCAGACATCAACACAAGCACTTGACTTCTTTTAGTATTTCTTGTGTTACCTATTCGACCAATTTCACACATTTTTAAATCCACTTGTGCAACTTCTTTGAAACCTGACCGAAGACTCTCAAAAAAGGTACACAATTGAAGAAGGGGTCTAAAAGAGAAAGGAGGAAACCCACGGTGTCTGCCCGCCTCTTAGGAACTTTATTGACCTCTCCAACACACTTGACTTCTTTTAGTTTTTCTGTAGATGGAAGGAAACTCCAACAACACACGATACACCTCGGGTTTGTCAGAAAGAAGTTCCTCATTCTTCTTGTTTTAGCTACTTACTTTCACACATTTTCAAATCACTGGTGCAACTTCTTTGAAACTGGATCCAGGACTCTCAAAACAAGCTTTTAGTAAACATTTGTCTCGTCCTTCACCATCCAGTCTTGAAGAGAAAGGAGGAAGATCAAAGTGTGTGACTCACTCTCTTTATGAAACCTCAACACACAGAAGCCTCCGAATACGCCGACAGAAACCTGCATGCATGCACATACTTTGTTGTTGCAGACTCCATTAATTGCCACTGAGTCACAAACTGGTGTCACAGCCGGAGCGGTGAGCACAGACAAAAGCACAGTGACAAAACTGAGCTGAAATGCGTAATACCAGGCACACCTCTGAAATGAAAAGCCTGAAAGCATGTGAACCGGGCCTCTGATTCAAAACAAAGAGAGGATTTGTTTGTTTTTTTCAGACTCCCAGCCTGTCTTTGTGCCAGGGAAAAGGGAGAGTGTTTGGATGAAGGTTGAGATATGTGCGGCAGCTGGTCGTGCAGCACGGTGCAGACCAGATGGATTTTCTGTAGTACTGCTGTGGTTTCCCTTTAACCACAGATCTCTATCAGTGTGTCCTCTTTAATTGCGACTCTTGATCATTGTAGTATGGCAAGATGTAAACGGAAAACTGTAAGAACTATTCAGCAGAGTCAGCAGTCTGCAGGGAATGAGTCAGGTTTGATTTCATGCATCGGCTCTTAGGCTTTGAAGTACGACAGTTAAACAATTAATATTTATACATAGTTTTTGGACAGGGGGTAATAGAGTGGTACATTTCAAGAAAACACCTCAAACAATTATGATACAAATTGAAAAAATATGTATATTTTCAAGTAAAAGTCACAAATTTACAGGAAAAACAATCTCCAAAATAGCGATGTCATCACAGGAAAAAAAATAAAATCAAAATATATATATATAAATATATTTATATTTACACAGCCGGAGAGACGATAGAATTTATCTGTTTGGTTTTTTTATTCAAAATGTATGGATGACTTTAATCTTGTGTTTAATAAATAAGTATATTTATTTTCCATACAAATCCCCAACACTCCATTGTCTTAAAGCTAAATGCGATAATACTATTCTCCGCTTCCTTTTTCCACAAAATGTAGGATGAAATATTTCTGTAAACAAAAGCAGCTAAATGTCAAATTAAATTAAATTCTAAAAAAATGTTTAAACAAATATAAGAAGTGAATGTAAAATATTCAATAACAATAAAATAGAATAAATAATGTTAACAGAAAATAGTAAAAATGAGACACAATATTTATATAACTATGTAGTAAAAAAGATAAATAAAAAACAAGAAGTTAAAAATATAAGAAATCAAATTAAAATTATAAGAAAGAGTAATTACAGTAAAATGTCAACAAATATTAAATAAAATATACTAAAAGTATTTGTATAAACATAAAAGGTTCAAAAATAAATGTGCAATAAAAATATAAAATGCAATTGGAATATGAATCCAAAAATCCAAAATCAAATTACATGTGTCCAATAAAATAAAAATGAATACAAAGGATTTATATAAATATTACTACAATTCTATGATTTAAAAGATCTGTTCCACTTTTACACAATGCTCTTAATACACGAATGTGTAAAAGCTAACAGCAATGCTTGAAAATAAGAAATAGTTTGTAAAATATGTGCAAATAACTCGCCCCCCGAGCCTTCGTGTGGATGCTGGTGCAGAGGAGCAGCAGCAGCAGCTTAAATAGAGCGGCAGGTTTAGGAGAAAGGGATTGGTTGTAAGAGGGACGAGGCGCGTCACGTGTAGAGGTATCATTGTTGCTCGAGACTGCTGAAGTACCTCGCAGTCACCCCCCCGTTAGTTTGCATTGTCTAACTATCCATTACACTCTTTAAAATGACCCATATTCACACATTGCATGTAAGGCCCACTGTGGTTTCTGCAGGTCTCGATTATAATGATTCAACTTCCCTGAACCCGTCTGAGTGTCTCTGGGTGGAGCAGGTGTTTCTCACACCACGAAACACATTTACGCCACAGTGCATTGCGCTCACACTTTGCTCATGCACAGTGTGTGAAAGCCTTCAGCCTGCAGCCGTGTACATCCGAGAAAGAAACACAAGCAGTTTCCAGATAATGCTCTTTGCATCCTCAGGTATTGTTCGAAAAGTGCTTAAAGTTTAACTTGCTAAAATTCATTTCTTATTCAATGCACTCTTTTAAACGTTTAAGAACAACCACCACCCTTCCCTCTGGGCTTCCTGTATGTTAGATCACCAACATCAGCCGCAGATTTTTACCATGCATATCTGTAAGGGGTCACCAAACACTCTTTAAATCTAAGATTCCGGTTGTTTCTCACATTAGTATATGCGTTTCCTCTTTGCCCATCATGGGGGAAATGTTTCCCAAACAACAAAAGCTAAAGTAAAACATAATTGCTCTGAAAAAAGATCAAATAAAATACAAAAATATTTAGATAAACATAAGAAGTTAAAGAGGTAAAAAATCCAATTAAAAAAAATCACAATTATTCAATTCAAGTAAAATGTAACAAAATAAATAAATAAAATATACTCAAAGTATTTGTATAATCATAACAAGTTCAAATGAAATGTGCAATAAAAATATGAATTCAATTAAAATATGCTCCAGAAATTCTAAAGAATACAAATTATTTACATAAATATTCATATTTAAAGTTAAATGCAAAAAAACAAAACATTGGAAGAAGAACTGAAAACGTGCCGGTTTTACTAACGTGTTCAAAGTTTGACTAAAAATGCATTTCTTATTCAATGTTGCAGTCTTTTGAAAAGTAAAAACAACCACCCTTCCCTCGGGGCTTCCTGTATATCTTATGTTGGATTAAACAGCAACATCAGCAGCTGATTGTTAGGATACATATCTGTAAGGGGTCACCAAACACTCTCTATCACGTCTAAGTTTCCGGTTGTTTCTCCCATTATATGCGTTTCCTCTTTGCCCATCATGGGGGAGATTTTTCCCATGAAAACCCATTTCCTGCAGGCCGTTAAGTCTTGAAAGGCCTGTAAAAAAGCAAATGTGTTTCTCATAACAGCTTCCAAATGACTGCTTTTTCATCCAATAACATTTGGAAGTCAATATACAGTAAATCTGGAAATGTGTGAAATCTAAGGAGGCTTTCATAGGCGTCAATGGGCCTAATAGATCTCCTTAATACACCCCTGGGAGGGTCAGGTACCAGACTGTTTATTGGCTAACAGTTGTAGTCTTCCCTGGTCGTCATGTAACTATCCCAAAACCAGACGTACCGTGTTGATAATTGAGCTTTAAAGACCAATTTCACACTTGTAATTCAGCGTGTAAAAATCTCCAAACATTACAAGCAGAGAGAAGTTGGGGATGTAAGTCCTGTTAAAAGAGGCCCCGTTGCGCCTTTGTCCCTTCGCTGTCGTGTGTTTTAAAGGTTTAGTGCATGTCAATGGTCGGCAAAGGCTAAAATCAGCTGTGTCCGCCTCCATTGGACTTCCTTTGTTTACTTCTGGAACATAGTGACGTCACACCTCTCCAACACATTGCACGTGATAGGCTAAGGGGCGGGACATCTCTAAGCAGGTTGACCAATCACAACAGCCAACCAATCCGAGCAGACTGGGCTCTGGTTTCAGACAGAGGGTGAAAAGAGGTGCTGCAGCACAGGCAGTATGAGAACAATAAAGAGCTTTCTGACATTAAAGCATGGAGACATGTCCCAGTGGAGGCTAAACACACATATGGACCTGAAATGAGCAGAATAGCTGCTCCATAACCTTTCCAACCAGTCTCAAAATGAAACAGAAAATGGAGGATATGACAACCTTTCATTGTGCAACATCCCTCAGAAGTAGACCGTGCTTGAACCTTCTATACGTATCGTAGCTGCCAAACGTTCCCCTTCATTTCCTAACGGCGCACACAAACCGTAGAAATGAAAAAGCTAGTAAAAACCTCTTCTTCCGTTCTCTATCATTTTCACAGCAGGAGCCCTGGTGTTCTTCCTGTGTGGGTGGATTCCCGTCTTGGAGTGAGGTTTTTCCCTGGCCCTGCATGCCTTTCTCCTGAAACGCTCGTCGCTCCACTCGGCCATCGCTGCGCTGTGAGGTGGGTGTGTCGTTTGTTTCCCATGACTTCACGGTTCAGCTGTTTTGAAAGCCTATTCACAACAAGTTGCATCACTGCAGGAACGCTGGCCCTGTTCCAACACTATATATAGTATGTGGTTGATTAATGGACCTCTGATTGCATTGTTTACTTGTTGAAGCTATATTACGCAGGCTCTAAAACCAAATCAAGAGAAGGCCTCTCAGTACTGTGAAGGCCTTCAGGGGCTGTCATTTCCCTTTTCAATGCAAATGTCTAATGTTCCTGTGTGTCCGTCTTCTCAGCTGCTACAGGCTGAAGAACTCTGGTTTGCATGTCTTCAACTGTTTAAGGAAAAGTAAGGCATGTTTTTTGGTATAGCATTTAGCTTTGCATGATTTTCTTTTTAATCCGTGGGGAAATTGGTTGCTCTATTTTATATTAAAATAAATGGAAAATAAAATACAGTTCTAAAAAATGTTTAAAAAATGTTAGAAATGAATGTAAAATATTCAATAAAAATTAAATTGAATAAAAAAAGTAATTTTAAAAGAAATAAATAAATAAAAATATTTAGAAAAAAGATGAAATAAAACACAAATATTTATATAAATATGAGAATTTAAAGTAAAATGTCTCGTGAAAGATTAAATACAATAGAATATTAATAAAAACAACAGTTAAAGTAAAAAAGATAGAATAAAATACAAAATATTTATATAAACATAAGCAGTTAATAAGGTAAATCCCCCAAAAATCAAGTAAAATATAAAATATATATACTATTACGTATTTGTATAAATATAAAAAGTTAAAAATAAAACATGCAATAAAAATATTAATTAAATTAAAATATGCGTCCAAAAATAAAAAAGAATAGAACATATTTATTTAAATCTTACTATTTAAAGTTAAATGTCAATGAAAGTTAAAAACATTGTCAGAAGAAGTGAGAATGTCCTCGTTTTACTACAATGTGAAACATGCATATAATAGAAGGGTTCATTTAAAGCACTCAATGTTGACCAAGGTCACTCTCTCCTCCCTGCTCTCCTCTGGCTTCAGCAGACGGTGATGGCTGGTTAACCACAGAGGGTTTTCACCCTGCAAAGATTACAGTAAAGCCACTGAACCTTAGAATTACCCCCCCACCCCATCCCCCCCTGCAAAACAAGACTCAGAAATAGCCTTTCCTCACAGAGGGCCCCGTCATAACCCCACCCTCACTTCCTCTAGCTGCTCCTTTAAGTAATTATAACCCAAAAACGCTGCTCTGCTCTGCTCCAGAGTTTTTGGACATTTTCCTCCACTGGGATTTTGACACATCCAGATGAAAGCTGAGAGGGAAAAGGAGAGGAAGTGGTAACAGTGCATTTTCACAGGAAATCATTATTTACTGCTCGTTCTGTGTGTGTGTGTGTGTGGGGGGGGCGTGGGCGTCTCTTGACCTGAGAGATTTCCAGAGCTGATACTTTTGATCCCAGAAAAATCCCCTCATGATAAAAGCCAGCCTGTTTCTCTTTCTGACTGCAGTCAATTCTCCTCTAATTCTATTCCTAGTCCTCAGATACGCTTCTTCATTGGATCAAATTGCCTTCTTTAGTCAGGACTCTTTATTTTTGTATCGGTTTCAAGACTTTAAAGTTGATGTAAAATCTCCGATAAAATATAATAAAATATTTATATAAAAACACAAGAAGTTAGAATAAAAATATGCATCAAAATGTTAAACAAAATAGAACAAAATATTTCTATAAAAATAAGATGTTAAAGTAAAAGGTCCCAAAAATAAAATACAGAAATGTATTTATAGAAATATAAGAAGTTGAGTTAAAATGTCAAATACTTTAGAAAAGATGTGTATATAAAAACATCTGAATTTATATTAAAATGTGGATTATAAATAAGATATAATATCAGTTTTTATTTAAACAAAAATATATTGAAAATCATTATATAAAAAAACGAGTTACTGGAAAATCATCAATAGAGTTTAAAAATAATAACATATTTAGAAATAAACATTTTAATTATTCAAAACTCCAGAAGTTAAAGTAAAAACGTGCAATAAAAAGACAAAACACAGCAGAAATATTGATACAAACATAATCATTGAAGTTCAAATGTGCACATTGTGCTGCAATATCCAACAGGTATTTGATAGCAGGGTTCATTTCAGTGAGAGATGTTAACCACTGCTTCACTCACACTGTAAGAGACAGACGCTGTAAATGTTTCCTTAAATACAACTCCTCTCAGATCTCAAAGCATAACAGCTCTTCTTCAAACAATGTTAAGTTCCTGCTCAGTGTTTGCTGTTTTCCCCCGAGTCACTTCAATAGCAATTAACGCCGCATTGTTCCAGCAGAGATACCGCCGGCAGGCCCGTGTGTCTAGACTCGGAGATACAGCTATCTAAATGAGCGGCGGGTTTCTGCAGAGGGATTCCTGAGCCCATTGTTCGGAGGACAGTGCAGGCCTTGATGTGGCCGGGGGGGCAGATAAAAACCTGCAGGGAAATGTGTGTTTGCTCATTATTGTAAGGAAACACATGTCCTCACTGACGATGCCCTCTTCATTTCCTATAAATGCACAGGAAAAGTGTGAACGTCATGCTGTAATTCATAACAAACAACCATAGGACTGGATGCAGATTTGTGAATTTGGCACCCTGATAAGGTATCCGAAAAATCAGAAATGGACTCAGACACGAAACAGAAAGTGTTTCAGTATATCTCACTCACACATCTAGAAGCGGGGAGAGTTTATGTGTTCAACAGGAACATTTAGAAGCTTAAACACAACAAAAAAACACTGAAACCAATACAACCGTAACTATTAATGGTCTGAAAACTCAAAAAATGGCTCAAGTTAAACGAATGAGTTACTTTTATAAAAGTCCTAAGACATTTACTGTTTAAGCTTTGACAAATTTTACCAACCATTCTCCTCTAAGTTGGCTTTGAATGCCCAAAGCGCCAGAGAGTGGCTCAGACATGAAACAGAGAGTGGAAACAGAAAGTGTTTCCAGTATATCTCACTCACACATCTAGAAGCGGAGAGAGATTATGTGTGATACAGGAACATTTAGAAGCTTAAACACAACAACAATACCCTAACACAAATCCAAAAACATGTTGTATCATCAGTCTGGACATTGGTTTAAACTAGACCTATAAACACAGATATATGACACATGGAAGATAATGGTTCAAGTCAAATGAATTTAAGAGTAGACTTACTTTACTTGATTAAGATTTGACATATTTGACTAAGTATCCTCCTCTGAATTGGCTTTGAATGCACAGAGATTAAGACACTAAATGGAAAGTATTTGAAATATCTCTTCCTAACACACTGTATCTAGAATTGTGGATTAATATACAGAAACATGTACAAGCTAAAACACATCTAACACAAACCAAATACCTTAAAATCGATCTAAACTTCACTACTAAATGGTCCCAAAACATGTCTGTCTTCAGTCTAAACATCGGTTTGAAATAGCTCAGATATAATAAACATATTGGGGTTATGTCGTAGAACAAAACGGTAGAATCTCAAACCCATTGACTTAGATTAAAGCGAACAGGAAGTGCTGTAACGCTGACTCATTTCCAGGTTAAGGACTCATTCCTGGACAGCCAGAACTGGTCCTGATGACGGTTTTCTGGAACGTTTTTTGGATGCATTGGCAATCATTTTGGGACAGATATTCATTTGGCCCAGATGTTGAACCTTAATGACTTTGTTTATTCCTCTACCATTGTCATCACGTTTACATTTGTCCTATTTAATCTGTACAGGAAACAGGTAAAGGGCAAAGTGCTCCCGTCATCCCTGTGGGGTTGTCAGAGTTATTATTGTCGAGGACGTTCGTGTAATTTGATTTCACAAGTTTGGCTTTTCTAGAAGTCACAGTGAGAGTAAACTGTGGTCAACACACGGTCCTTAAGGAACCGGTGAAACAGCGAGGTTCTTTATGTGGAAACAAAGGATGACAGTGCGACTGGGAAACTGGCTTTGATTGGTCATCCGAGTGACGCAGTTCAGCTCTTAGTCAGCGTCAGCTTTGACCCCGTCATCATCTCACACAGAGAAAACGTTATGTTTGATATGAGAGTTCAACAACGCAGGAAACAGGCTGTTCCTTCACCTTCAGCTGTGTGTGCTTTACTATTCCTGTCGCTGCTCCTTGTTTTTTACCCATAAGGTCGACTATAGAGGGGTGCAGGCATGACCTATTATGGTAGGCATCTCCCTGGTTCCCTTGATGAAAAGTGTACACGTTTTGTTCAGCAGGATAATCTTTAAAGTAACTAAAGCTATACTTAGATAATATTGGCTTCCAAAAGTACCTCAAATAGTACTAAAGTAAAGTTCTTGGGTTAAACGACTTCCCTTTATTCCTCCACTGTTGATTTAGCTGTTTTCAAATAGCCCAAAAAGTGACCCGCTCCACCCCTTAACAGCGTAAATGAAGCAGAAAGGCGGTGGCAACAGTTTTCAGAAAATGGGAGTGGAGAAAAGATTGTCTGTTCCACCCCCACACACACACACACACACACACACACAGACTCCGTTATCACGACTTGTCATCAAACACTCATATCCTCACATTGTCCCAGAGGAAATCTGACCTCCCAACTTTAGATTCAAACTCAATCCAACCCTCGTTCCCTTCCTCTGTTTAACATTTAAAGAAAAGGCCCAAATGTGACGGGGTAGAAACTCTGACTGGGGGCTTTTTCTCTGCCTTTAGTAACTGGACTTGAAGATCCTCCTCTATACTGGGAAAAGGTTGCCTCCTCAGCCCGTCTTCCCCACCTCTAGCCTCTGCTCCTCAGATTTGGGAAGCAGCTGTGGCCTTGGGTGACGTCTGGATGTTTAACGGAAAGGCAGCGAGGTCAGTGGAAGACGGGGTGTTTGGATAAGATCAGCTCCGGGTCTGCTGGAGAAAACACTCCTCAGCACCGTGGAGACGAGAGGCTTCTTTCTGTCTCTCACTGTTTACTTTAACTGGCTTGCAGGAGGATGACGTATTTTTGTAGGCAGACCCTGAAGGTAGCACCTCCTTGGTACCCTCAAAAGTACATTTTTGATTCTTACACATTTTCTTCAGCAGCATATTCTCCACATACAACACATTGTGATTTCTGAAGTAAAAAGCTAATGTTGGGCTATAAAGGAACTACAGCACGGTCACATGACTTCACGTCACCACCGCTAAGCTAAAGGCGGCTAATGTTGGGCTATAAAGGAACTACAGCACGGTCACATGACTTCACGTCTCCACCGCTAAGCTAAAGGAGGCTAATGTTGGGCTATAAAGGAACTACAGCACGGTCACATGACTTCATGTCTCCACCGCTAAGCTAAAGGAGGCTAATGTTGGGCTATAAAGGAACTACAGCACGGTCACATGACTTCACGTCTCCACCGCTAAGCTAAAGGAGGCTAATGTTGGGCTATAAAGGAACTACAGCACGGTCACATGACTTCACGTCTCCACCGCTAAGCTAAAGGAGGCTAATGTTGGGCTATAAAGGAACTACAGCACGGTCACATGACTTCACGTCACCACCGCTAAGCTAAAGGCAGCTAATGTTGGGCTATAAAGGAACTACAGCACGGTCACATGACTTCACGTCACCACCGCTAAGCTAAAGGCGGCTAATGTTGGACTATAAAGGAACTACAGCACGGTCACATGACTTCACGTCACCACCACTAAGCTAAAGGCGGCTAATGTTGGGCTATAAAGGAACTACAGCACGGTCACATGACTTCACGTCACCACCGCTAAGCTAAAGGCGGCTAATGTTGGGCTATAAAGGAACTACAGCACGGTCACATGACTTCACGTCTCCACCGCTAAGCTAAAGGAGGCTAATGTTGGGCTATAAAGGAACTACAGCACGGTCACATGACTTCACGTCACCACCGCTAAGCTAAAGGTGGCTAATGTTGGGCTATAAAGGAACTACAGCACGGTCACATGACTTCACTTCACCACTGCTAAGCTAAAGGAGGCTAATGTTGGGCTATAAAGGAACTACAGCACGGTCACATGACTTCACGTCACCACCGCTAAGCTAAAGACTAATGTTGGGCTATAAAGGAACTACAGCACGGTCACATGACTTCACGTCACCACCGCTAAGCTAAAGGCTAATGTTGGGCTATAAAGGAACTACAGCACGGTCACATGACATGGCGGCTAATGTTAATCTAGCTTGTGTTAACCACAGACCTTAGATCAGATTGAAAAACACACATGAGGCAGATCTGTCGTTGTTCTGCCCTGTCTTTGGCTGACTCTAATTTCCCCTCAAATTCTTTCAACATGTCCTCTTTAACCTCTGGGCTCGGAGCCCTGAGAAATCCCTCACCACTGCTCTTATTGATGCTTGCTAGACACCAATTATGCAAGCTTTAAAAAAAAATTCAATATCATCATCACTCACCAGGGATCTCAACGACCGCAAAGGTATTTTATTTCTAGATTAATTTGAAGACAAGAATATTAAATCTAGACCCTGCTCTCCCCAGTGATACATTAATAAATGATAACTACTAAAGCATTTATTTTTTATTATGTGTATTACATTCATTTTAATTTATCTGACACTTATCCAATTTACATTTTTCTATTAAATGATGCTTTAAACCTTATTTATTTGACAGATTTTATGGATATGGAGTTATTTTTTTGCTATTCCTAATATTAATACAGAATTTAAATCAACTAACACATTAAGGTGGCAGTATATAAAGTCATTTAGCATTGCTTCTCATTAACTGGCTGCAAAATGTAAGTAATAAACACATTAAAGGATCAATAATTATAATATAAAAGGTCTATATGTCCCTTTTGCATTAAACTGAAGTAATATTTTGCATGTGTTTACCTAATTATCTTAATTATTCTTCCACCACTGCTTTCCAAACACCGGAAGCAATAAAAATTGATATTTCAACCTAAGCCATTACCTTTAGCTACGTATTTAACCCTTTATTCGTTTCTTTTAGCTTACTATTTGAATGATCTGCTCCATGCTTACTAGTTCTCACACATTCACACTCTGTTTCCTTTTTAATTCAGCTGAGATACTCAACAATCCAGCTGCAGACGTCCTCCACTATCACACTGGAGCTGACCAGTAGGAGCATGCAGGTCTTTACCCCCAACCTGCTGTGAACCAGTGCCCTGCTTCTCCCGCTGCAGATACTAAACAGAGCAAGTGATTCCTGATAAGATAAAGTCAGTCAGCTGCAAACGAGCCATGTTTCTCCTCGGGAACAGAGCCTCTCACTCCTCACTATCACTCCTCCTGTCTTATGTCATCATAAGAGGTATAACGAGTCTGCTCTGAACACTCTGGGTTTGGTAGGTATGGGGATTGCTTGTCTAAAATAAACTCTACGAGATTAATGCAAATCCTCAGGGATCACCGGGCCTCTGTGAGATTTCACAACTCAGAGGAACATATACAGGGTCTGTGATCTTAAGGCCCTGACAAAACAAACCAAGATTAGCTGTGGTTTGTTCAAGGCAGAGGAGGAAGAAGTACTCAGGTCTGGTACTTGAGTAAAAGTAGAAGTACTCAGGTCTTGTACTTGAGTAAAAGTAGAAGTACTCAGGTCTTGTTCTTGAGTAAAGTAGAAGTACTCAGGTCTTGTACTTGAGTAAAGTAGAAGTACTCAGGTCTTGTTCTTGAGTAAAGTAGAAGTACTCAGGTCTTGTTCTTGAGGAAAAGTAGAAGTACTCAGGTCTTGTACTTGAGTAAAGTAGAAGTACTCAGATCTTGTTCTTGAGTAAAAGCAGAAGTACTCAGATCTTGTACTTGAGTAAAGTAGAAGTACTCAGATCTTGTACTTCAGTAAAGTAGAAGTACTCAGATCTTGTACTTGAGTAAAGTAGAAGTACTCAGGTCTTGTACTTGAGTAAAGTAGAAGTACTCAGATCTTGTACTTGAGTAAAGTAGAAGTACTCAGATCTTGTACTTGAGTAAAGTAGAAGTACTCAGGTCTTGTACTTGAGTAAAGTAGAAGTACTCAGGTCTTGTTCTTGAGTAAAGTAGAAGTACTCAGGTCTTGTACTTGAGTAAAGTAGAAGTACCAGAGTGTAGGAATATTCTGTCACAGTAAAAGTATTCTAAATGTTCCTCCAGTGAAAGTAGAAAGTACTCTCCTCTAAATGTACTTAAAGTAGCGACAGTAAAAGTAGTCATTGTCTGATTGGTCCATTTCAGAATAATATCTCTGATATGTTTTATAATGATTGATCATTAAAGTGTTCTCAGAGCTGGTAAAGGTGCAGCTAGTTTGAATGGCTTTGTATACTGCAGGGTAGCTGCTGGATTTACTGCAGGTGAACTACAGTCTGATTTAAAGGAGATTATATTTACCATCATTAATCCTAATCTGCCTAGCAACTAAAGGGATTAAATACATGTAGTGGAGTAGAAACTACACCATTTACCTCTGAATTGTAGAGGAGTAGAAGTAGCATGAGCATTTAAATACTCAAGTAAAGTACAAGTACCTCAAAATTGTACTTGAGGTACTTGGAGGTGAGGGCGACGCCGAAAAAAGATACTCATGCTCATCAATGTCTCTAACTTCACCAACGTCCACTAATGAAGGGCTCAGCAGAGGCGCAGTAGTCTGTAGGCGCAGAAAAGGCGGAGTTTGAACTCGTAGCTCACTCTGCCACCTCTCCAATAGTGCATGTCTATAGCGCTCTATAGGTGTGTGTGTGTGTGTGTGTGTGTGTGTGTGTGTGTGTGTGTGTGTGTGTGTGTGTGTGTGTGTGTGTGTGTGTGTGTGTGTGTGTGTGTGTGTGTGTGTGTGTGTGTGTGTGTGTGTGTGTGTAATGACAGGCCTATATATGTAACAATAACACAAGTTAGGAACTGAATTTCTCCTCGGTGATGAATACAGATCTAATGAATCTTAATGATTGAGATACAGGCACTGCAGGAAGTGAAGTAAACCCTTGCTCTGTGGTGGGGAGTCCAATCACTTCTTCTTTATTTAAAAAGCACGATGATATTGGGCATAGTGTGAGTGTGGGAATATCAGAGCTGAGTGTATTCACAATAGACTGATGTGTGGGTGACAGGAAGGACTGCAGCAATCCCAAAAAGAACCACCAGCCAGATCTTCCTCATCAGACTGAGAATAAAAAGTGTTTTTGAAATGATCACACGCACTCGAACAAGTGATGCTTCAAAGCCCCCTTTGTTTTTTACAGCTGGTTTGCAGGGAGTGTGTGGCACGAGCAGCACGAGGCGAGGTCTGACCCAGATTACTGTTACAGACTCAGACACATTGACTTTCAACCACATGTATTCACACTGCCATTTCTCTCGGTGTGGTTTGTGTCTGGAGGTGGCAAGACAGACGCTTAATCGTGTTTTTTCCTCTTAAACCACATTTGTTTTGCTCCAGTGCATCCACCTGCTTTATGTCTGCAGTTGTATGCATTACAGGCCAGTGTATGCATGACATCTACTTTATAAAGAAAGCTATAATCCAGGCTTCATATAGGCTCTCTTACATAGCAGTTCTGCTATAAGTCTTCCTCATTTCCTCCGTCAGATTGTCGTTAGTGTCTTTCCCAGACAGCCGTGTGGGAGGCCTGTTTTCTGAAGTGTTTTCTCTGGTGTTTCTGGAGAGTATTTTAGTGTTTCATACCATGTTTTACAGTTCTGCTGAGCCGTGGGAGGCTGGGAACTGCTTTGTTAGGAATGTTTGGACCGACCGGCTTTATGTTTGGATAAATGTTTGATGTAACCAGAGCTGGGTTTCAAGAAGGGGAGAGTGGCAATAAATCTGCATTTATTGTAAGCAATCTTAAGTGGAAAAACATTTCGAAGCAATAAAACTTAAGGACTTACATGCCTACATTCAGCTTAAGGGTTTTCTGTTTCTTTTTTAATGAAGCTTTACATATAGGATGCAAAACGTGTGGACAAACAATGCTGACTATTAATCAAAAAAGCATCGTTAGCATCCCTTTAGAGTCTTATTTTGTAGGTCCAATATCAACTCTATTTTAGGCACTTGAGGCACTGTACTCCACCAGATGCTAAATGCTCCACTGTGTCAGTCTGATTTGGTGCTGAAATAGATGAGATACCATAACATAAGTACTACTTTATTTATCCTGATTTGGGGTTTCTTTTGCATTGCAGCAGCATACAAAGACACGGCATTGTACATTAGAGAAAACAAAAGACTAGAAATAAACAATTCAAAATGTAAACATCTCAACTGAAATAAAATAGCATTAAAAAAGTAGAAAAATATACGGAATAAAAATGTACACAAAATATCAAGCAGGACAATATACATTAAGAGTGCAGGAATGGAATATGACATTGATTAATGTAAATGTACAGTGTGTAGGTCATGAAAAGGGGGTTTATTGGAGCTTTTTCACCCTGCCTGCTGCTGGAAATGAGATGAATACGAGTGGTAAAAGTAAACCAAAAAAATGAGCTAAAAGACGAACAAACAGCTGGAGGGAAAATTCAGAATGAGGATCAGACTTGAGAGTCCTGTGGTGATGCTCTCTCGCCTGAAGGTGAATACCCCGACATTTATATGTTAATGTGCTCACACTGCAGGGGGTGGATCAGTGAAACTGTGAGTTAAAGTGAAACCCTGAGACCCGGCGTGATTTTGAAGGGCTGGTTGGTTCCCATGAAGAGAAAAACTGCTTCATTTTAAATCCTCAGAAATGTAGATTTGATCATGTTGTGATCTAGACATTAAAGGGATTTCTTCTTGGTATATTTAGTTGTGCATTACACAAATAAAGATACCAACAGAAGTAACAGATGCCACAAAGGGAGTTGTTTAAGCCCAATTGTCCTGGTTACAATTAAAAAGCTACTTTTGTTCGTAGCCACAGAGCAGTTACACATGAATACTTTGTCACTGTGTGAAAGTAAGGTGAGTCCCAAGGGGCCTAGAAATGTGTGCTGGTGTCTATTTCAGTTTGCCTCGTACTACTAAAAGTATGAGTAGTATAACTTTATGGCTCCCATTTTTATACTAGAGCAAATCATTTATGACTTCACGTCTCCACCGCTAAGCTAAAGGAGGCTAATGTTGGGCTATAAAGGAACTTCAGCACGGTCACATGACTTCACCTCACCACCGCTAAGCTAAAGGAGGCTAATGTTGGACTATAAAGGAACTACAGCATGGTCACATGACTTCACGTCTTCACCGCTAAGCTAAAGGAGGCTAATGTTGGGCTATAAAGGAACTTCAGCACGGTCACATGACTTCACGTCTTCACCGCTAAGCTAAAGGAGGCTAATGTTGGGCTATAAAGGAACTACAGCACGGTCACATGACTTCACGTCACCACCGCTAAGCTAAAGGAGGCTAATGTTGGGCTATAAAGGAACTTCAGCACGGTCACATGACCTCACGTCACCACCGCTAAGCTAAAGGAGGCTAATGTTGGGCTATAAAGGAACTACAGCACGGTCACATGACCTCACGTCACCACCGCTAAGCTAAAGGCGGCTAATGTTGGGCTATAAAGGAACTACAGCACGGTCACATGACTTCACCTCACCACCGCTAAGCTAAAGGAGGCTAATGTTGGGCTATAAAGGAACTTCAGCACGGTCACATGACTTCACGTCACCACCGCTAAGCTAAAGGTGGCTAATGTTGGGCTATAAAGGAACTACAGCACGGTCACATGACTTCACCTCACCACCTCTAAGCTAAAGGAGGCTAATGTTGGGCTATAAAGGAACTACAGCACGGTCACATGACTTCACGTCACCACCGCTAAGCTAAAGGCGGCTAATGTTGGGCTATAAAGGAACTACAGCACGGTCACATGACTTCACGTCACCACCGCTAAGCTAAAGGCGGCTAATGTTGGGCTATAAAGGAACTACAGCACGGTCACATGACTTCACGTCACCACCGCTAAGCTAAAGGCGGCTAATGTTGGGCTATAAAGGAACTACAGCACGGTCACATGACTTCACGTCACCACCGCTAAGCTAAAGGCGGCTAATGTTGGGCTATAAAGGAACTACAGCTTGAGTAAATAGTTAAAAATGTACAAATCAGTATTAATAACTGCCAAATGCATGGATTAGTCTTTGAAGTCTTGTCTGGTAAACTGCCTGTCAATTCAACGGTTTCTAACCCCCCTCTATAGGAAAATACCCTGAATGCTTTCTAAAAATCTGTTGGACTTTGTTATTCAGACCCTTTTATTCTGCTGGGAGAATCAGACCGCCAAGCGCAGATAGCAGGGAGTTGTTTGCCAGCCATTGTGTACTGTCCAGGGTTTTTTGACCCTCTCTTTAAGGCTTAATGAACCCAAACCACGCTCTCTCAGAACAGCCCACTGTTTGCATCCCAACGGCGATTTGGTTTTTGTGTTACTCATCCTTCTGCTTCCATCGGACGGTTTCCCTTTCTGAACAAGACCCTCGGCTATTTGTTTTAGTTGCTGCCTTTCTTTCAGTTTTTTTTTTAAATGCTGTGGGTGGGAAACAGGGAGGGGGAGACAGCAGGAAATAGAGCTAGAGGAAGAGAAGAAAAGAGGGGAGAAAATGTGGGAGAAAAGAGAAAGAAAGGAGGCCAGAGAAAAAGCTCCCAAAGACTTATTGCTTGTTGCACCGCTTTGCCTTTCTTTAACTGTTCTGATTTATCTGCTGTTAAAGTTATATTCAATCCCTAAAAGTTTGCCTCGACCCTGCTTCAGTTTCAATAGAGTGCTTCACTCATGACATATTTTGGTTGGCTGATCTGGAAATGAGACTTGCAAGGGTCCATTTGACAAAAACCCAATGGGATTTCTGCACTGTACTTTGGATTATTGCAGAAAAGAATGACCTAACAACCGAAAACATTCCCAAAATAAGAATGACTACCATACAAGTAAGCCAGAAGTGCTAAAAGGCTAACTCATTTCAGGATTTTACGACTCATTCCTGCACCATTTAATATACTGGTCTTGATGACACAGTTTGAAACAGTTTCCAGCTCGGAACAAGAGTTTGGTTGGATGAAAAGATATCAGCAAGGATTGGACCACCAGGGGGGTTATTTACTGACATACTTTATGTTTTTATTTGATTTTATATCTGTCCAGCTTGTGTTAACTACCAACAACCAAAAACATGTTGAAAAAAACCATTGAGATCGAGACAAGAGAACCCAAGGGTGCTAAAACGCTGACTCTGTTCCGGGTTTAAGGACTCATTCCTGCGCCACTCTATTATACAACCAGAAGACAGCTTTCTGAACAGTTATTAGTCATCAGTTTGAGGCTGAAATATCCCAACAACTATTGGATGGATTGGCAAAAAGAAAATCCTTCACGGTGTCAAGATGAAATGTATTGACTTGAAAAGATTCAATATCTCCTGTTATACCAACAACTTGCTGACGTAATTTATTGTGTAGGACAAAACATTCAAATCTCTTCAGCTTGTGTTAGCCACAGACCATTTCAGGCATCTAACCCAATGAACATAAAAAACCATTTACTTTTAGACAAGGGAACCCAGAAGGGGTCAAATCCACGTTTTCAGACTCATTCCTGCACCACTCTACGGTTCATTGATGACTTCCATGAGTGCAGATATTGGAGAATGACGACAGCATGTCAGCAGCCTGTGTCACACTGAGGAGGATGAGGGCCTCTGCTTTGTATGTGGGTTTCTGTTGGGGGCTGCGGAGGCCTGAGGGGGGGGGCTTGTGAAGTCAACCGCTCCTTCTGTGGACACTTTGAGAGGGGTTGTGTGAAGCGGGTGCCTCCCTCTCTCGTGGTTGATGCGTGGGAGGGAGGTCACGGACCCACCCTCCCTATTGAGAGAACAATGGGGTAAATAACAGGGTGCACTGTCTTTAGATGGGGGGGGGGGGGGGGGACTGCAGTGCCACCCTCTAATTACAGTCACTTCACTCACGTGTGGACAATAAGTATATGGTGAACACAGACGCGTGGACAGCACACCCTGAAGACACATTTCAGAGGACATGAAATATACAGGCGAGACATCAGCAGTTAAAACCCAGTCTGGTCAAACCATTTACAATAATTGAGACCCAGATTCCATTCATTCCACTGAAGTCGCCCCATGATTAGCAGGTATGTTCAAATATTTTGCATCAGGTTGAACTTTTTGCCTTTTCATTTCCTCTGTTTTTACCCCCATGAACTCTGGAAGGGTTAAAGTTGTACAACACCCAAACCAGCAAACACTTTACAAGTTAGCCGAACCCTAACCCATAACCTTTAGCTATATTGTCCTTTTTACTCGTCATTTGAACATAATGTGCAAAATGAACATCACAGTGTGTTGACTGGAATTGAAACCAGCGATTTAGTCGAAAAACTCATTGGTTAAATGATGGCATTTGATAAAGAGAGCAGTGGGGTAATCTGATTTATTTGGCATTTGAAAGGATTTCCGTCTTAAGACATTTCTGCATTAGCTTCAAGATAAGATAAGAACTACTTCATTTAGCTGCAGCTGGACAGACAGCGGAGCTCCTTCTCCAACAGACTGCTCCAGCTCCGCTGTCACAAGGACAGGTACAGGAGAACCTTCCTGCCATCTGCAATAACTCTGTACTATAACTCCGCTCTGGCTGCAGATGACTCACTGCTCCATAGCCTCTCTGTAAACTGGACTTAACATGCACTCCTTCACACTGAATTTTGTACATTTGTATTTTTCATTTTCATTTCATTTTTATTTTTACTTTATTTTTTAGTTCTAATTATCTGTTTTGCTTCTCTTTGTATTTCACTGCTGCAACGAAAACATTTCCCAGTTTGGGATAAATAAAGTACTTCTGATTCTGATTAATCCCAAAACTGGGAATTGTTTGTGTTGCAGCAGCATCATACAATACAAGGCATAGCAAATACTTAGAAAGAAAAAGAAAGAAACAATTCACGTAATAACTACAGGTTTCCACCTTTAAGGGAACGTCCAAACATGGAAGACGTTATAGGAGTTGTGTGGCACCTCCTCAGTCATAACAAATGTGTAAACAAAAGGTTGAAAATAAATCAAATCGTTTCATAACTAAGATATCTTGCAGACGAACTTGGTGCGTTGAATAAAGGGACGCTATTGCTACGTTATGGGTGTCAACTTCTATAAAAGCATAGCCACCAGGTGCCAGATCGTAACCATGCATCCAAGAGTAAGCTGCTAAAATACAGTGCAGGAAACCCCCCCGCAAATAGGTGAAAGGCCCAAATCGAGACTGAATCTGGGGTTGACCAGCACCACAACCATCATTGTGCCTTCAAAGTGTATCTATATATAAAGGTGTATACACACACACACACACCATACACACACAAACATGCACATTCCTGCAGACCTCACTGGTTGACTTTGTACCACACTAACGGCACGTCCTTCAGAAACAGAGCGTGGACCTTTAAATAGACATACTGGGATTGAGACATCACTCACTGGGCTGTGGTCGGAGGAAATATTCAGCATTGACAGAGCTGATATACAGCCCCTCGGACTTCAAACATATGTTGGTTTATTTGAACTTTAGGTCTGTTTAACTTCCCTTTCACATGACTCCTCTCATAAAGTCAGGGGCTTAAAAAGAAAATAAGAGACATTTCACAAAGCTCGAGTTGCACAAAAGAAAGAATTCAGTAAACGTCAATCCCATATATCTGCTGCAGTGTGTGAGGGATTTGGGCATCGTGTGATTGAGGCTTTGCTCGCCAAGCACCGAGAGGGCAGGAGGCATAAAACACACATTTCCTTTGGTTGCGTGTGTGGCTGCAAGTGTTTAAAAGAGTGTGTATCTTGAAGACAGATGAAATGGAGTGGGGTTTTCGTGTGAGCTCGGATTGATTTGTGACTCTCTCCCACTCACAGCTGAAGGCCCGCTTGTTTAAATCCATTAAAGTCCGTGACCGCTCAAACACGCTGGACAGCTTCACACACTGCGTGCATCACCAGCTCCTTTGAGATGATTTATCTAAGTCAAGGTCCACTCTGACATCTTTATCGCTAACATTTGGTCCGACCGTTAACATGAACATTTTCTTTGTTTTTCCACAGACATTATCGGGAGGTCAATGGTGTGTGTGTGTGTGTGTGTGTGTGTGTGTGTGTGTGTGTGTGTGTGTGTGTGTGTGTGTGTGTGTGTGTGTGTGTGTGTGTGTGTGTGTGTGTGTGTGTGTGTGTGTGTGTGTCAAGCCCACGATCAGATGTGAGCAGGTCCAGATTGTCTGCAGGAAGATTTATAGGTACCAGGGCTGCTCTTCTCAATGTCTTCATTGTGCTGCGAACATGTGTGCAGCGGGTTGAGGACGTTTTTTAAAACCTGGATTAACATGGCACAGCAGGTACATGAGAAGTCACTTTTTGCAGATTAGTTGTTTGTATCAAGTGTTTATGGGACGATCAAAACTAAAAAATGATCTGCTAAAAGAGAGCTAATGCATGGAGGTGTCTGGGACTCTGTTTCCAAACCAAAAAGGCAACAATTCATTCTTGGTTTTCTTTCCATTTATTGGATATTATTGGATAATATTGTAAACTACGTTGGGTTGCGGTGAATAGAAATTAAGGCTACCTATCACCTCCTCTCCATTACAAACTAAACTAGTGATTAACAGGTACACAAGGGGTTTAATTACCTGGTGATGAACCTACACACCCCCAACAGCACACACACACGCCAACAATTACCAACAGTGACCTAATGAGAACCCAAACGCCTTCCTGCCCCTACTTTAAGCTTCAAAGACTCCAGCATGTGTGATATTTAAGAGACACGTGGTTGCTGACGTGCTTTAAACTTCCAATCTGTCTAATGGCCAGCAGGTTGTTACCAAATGCTGGTTGAAATATAAGTTAGATTGTATAGAAGTCTATGAAAAAATGACCCTACTACCTCAGTAAACATTTTCCTAGATATGTTTTGGTCTCAATTGCTATGTTCAAGTATTCATTCAGCAAGCTTCTAGCATGGCTGTAGTCACCTGTTATATGAATTTGCTTTGTTCTGTATTTCGAGGTTTAAATCACACTACAAAAAGATACATCGATATTGGTTTGACACCACATCTTAGGTATGACTTTCCCCTTTACATGACACCAATCTCCTCCTGAATCTCCTCCTGAATCTCCAGTGAAAAAGCACTAAATAATGTTCCCTGAAGGGTTTCACTGGAACGACTTGGAAGGCAAAGATAAAAAAGATGAGTGTCCTTCCCTTTCACTCCTATTGTTGTTGGCTCGTCAGTCAGTTCAAAATAAGTAGAGACACTGGAGCCTCGAGGAATGGCACTCTTTATAATTGGCATGTCTCGGGTCACTTTCATAGCCAAGTTCACTATTTTTCCCACACAAAAGTGAAGCTGATTCCATCTCTAAAGCCAACAGTCATAAATTGTTGTCTGCAGCTGAAGACATTTAGAAATGTTACTGTGGAATTGTGTGAAGGCATTTTGCCAGCATGCAGGGCTTGTCAGAACCTGTCGTCTCTTCGTGACAGTAACTAATCGACCTCTGTGTATACAGGGTGTACAAATGCATGTGTGGATACGTGAGAGAATATACACCGGTTTGCATATGGGGCTAAGTGAGCAGGTGACCTGGATTTCCTGTCGTAGAGAAAGGGAAGCTGCTGTGAATCAGTCAGCATATTCCTATTACTGAACTGTGTCCACCCCAACACACACATGGAGTGATTTGTTGGCAAACACACCGCTCAGGCCACCTGTGTTGAAAGTTCACAAGTTATTTGTAGAGTAATTTTCCTCTGTCAGAAATGATGTCCCCGGTTTTGAACTGCTGGAAGGGAATAAAAAACAATCACAGTGTCATGTCAGCAAAACCAACAGCTGGCTAGCTTAGCAATCAAAGCCAGGCAGGATGATAAAGGAGCATAAGTGTAAAAAAAAAAGGATTCCCTGTGAGTTTATCTGCTCTAAAGTAAGCTGCAAAAGTTAGCTTATCTGGCTAACTAGCTTATTACCTACAGTAGTAACTCTGGTCCTGGGTATTACTAAGCTACCAGGACTGTGAAGGCTAATTAGCATCTGTGTCCTGCTGTTGGATTCAGCGAAATGTACACTCCTAGCGTACGTACTTAGCCACAAATTGTATATTTAGGACCCTTTTTCAAAGACTTATGTTCTCAAGCAAGTCAGCTGGAAACATTAAAAGTCAGACTGAGTTGGTCTTGAGTAGCTAACGTTTGCTAGCAGCAGGTGCTTAAATCTGGTAGCAGCAGATGTTATCTAAGCTACACAAACCAATGGGACAAGCTAGCAATAAGAAGCTTTTTGAATAACCGTCTGTCTTTATCATGTATTTAACCACCATGACTTTTGACACATTTCAAAGGTTGTTAAATATCAAGCAAGTCAACTGGAAACCTTAAAAGTCAGAATAAGTTGACTTAATTAGCTAACGCTAGCTAGCAGCAGGTGGTTTAATCTGGTAGCAAGAGATGCTGAATTAGCTATAAGAGGCTAAGTTTTGTCTTTATCATTTATTTAACCATCAAGCCCACATTTTACACATTTAAAGGATGTTCTTTTACAAACAAGCGAGCAGGAACCATTCAAATGTCAAACTTTGTTCCCTTTACTTTCTAACGCCAGCTAGCTAAAATCTGGCTGTTGTTTTTTCAGCTTCATGTTATTTCAAACCAATACAACCGGCTAGAAACGAGGAGCTTCTTTGGTAACCTTCTCTGTGAAATCAGGCCCCATTGTTTGAAAAATTACCCAGAATTTTGAGCAGCAACAGGCTTAGACAGTGTCACAGCGGTTGCAATGTGGGTGGTAATGAATGATGGTCAGCCTCCCTCTCATGTTGAAATCGGTACAGTTAAGCTGATCTCACATGTTTGATGTGAAAGCTCAAGAGACTTTATTTAAATCATTAGCTTTTGAATCTGAATGCTTCCCCTCTGTGAGAACACGGCCCACATCAGTCTTTCAACAAGACAGGTCTGCATGAGTTAAATCTTACGTTGGCCGTGTAATCTGTACTTCCTGCTGTAGGTTTGTAGCATAGAAACAAAGACAAACTGTCAACTGTTATCCTGCTCATGCATTTCCAGGGTTTCCTTCCAACAATAAGACATGGTGAAGACATTAGTTGTGAAAGAAACCTTATAGAGTAGACACTATTTCAGCCAAGACTGTTTTTCTGCATCACTTTTTGTTAGGGTCCCCATTAGCGCTAGCATTAGCATTGGCTATTCTACACACACTTACACACTATAGCCAAGTTATTTCATTTAATCAACACTCAAAGATAGATGTAAAACCAAGATGATCATCCTTTCAATCATCGTTATGCCAAACAAGAACTCTTCAGGAAATAAATAGCGTACTTTTACTACAAATAAGTTAATAAACTAATAAGTCCTCGTCTAGAATGACCTTAAATTGTGTATTTATTTATGCTCAATTCCAAGAAAATAGGATATAAAATGTAATCAAATTCTCTGCCAAAGGGATTTCCTACTTCACCCTTGTTTACATTTTGCTTTGCATAGTAAACAAACACAAAGACACAGTTCATGTATCATCTCTGTAAGAAAGATATCGTTTTAATAGAACTGATATTTATTATTATCTTGAAGCATGTGCACCAGCAATGAATTCTCCCTGACATCCGTCCACATTCCTCTGTTGTGTTTACAGGCTGCTGTTCGAGGGGTCAGAGGGGTCATGGGACGGGGGCCGTGTTTTGGTCCCCAGGACATGTGGAAACCTAAAGCAGAGAGACCAGGTGGATTTCCTGACGGCGTGCCAACGGAGGAATGTATCCGTCAGCGTTGAACTTGTCCGGGGGGAATCACCCCTGGAATGTGTTAACCCCACAGCTGACGGTGTCGGGATTTGTGTGTGTGTGTGTGTGTGTGTGTGTGTGTGTGTGTGTGTGTGTGTGTGTGTGTGTGTGTGTAGGGTGTAGCTGCCAATGTGAGTGTTGAGCAGTGAGGTTGGGTTTTCATACAAACATAAAAATGAGCATGAAGGCTCCATTGTTGTTTGTATTATTATTGGTCTGCTCTGATTGGTTAGCTGGCTGGCTTTGTTGTGATTGGTCAACATCAAGACATGTCCCGCCCCTTAGCATATCATTTACAATATATGTTTGAGCGCTAGCCAATAGAAGCATGCACGTTATAGAGTGATGTCATTATGTTCCAGAATTGACAAAGCAGGTTTTTTTTAACACACTACAGGAAGGGGAAACCCCAGAAAGCATACGAGGGTCTCTTTATAGTATTACCTTTGATACTTTAGGATCACGTTGCTGATAATACTGCTGTACTTTTACTTAAGTAACATTTTGGGGATGTGTACTTATGACGGATTAGATCTTTAGACTGTAGAATTCCTGCTTTTACCTAAAGGGTCTGAGTTTACGTCCCCTTACGTGTCATTGTGTCAGCGAGGTGCTGATGGATTATGAAGGGGCCCGTGTTGTAGGAACAGGCTCTTAATGTAGCAGTCTGACCTCCAAACACCCATCAGAGGGGTGAGAGGGTGATAGGGGTCGTGGCCCCAGGCGGTCCTGGGACCACCAGCTGCTGGGGACCCTCCATGTTCACCAGAGATCAGGGGGGGTCACAGCATGGGACCGGAACACTTGCTCCAGACGTCAGGGAATAATTTACTGCCCTGCTTTAAAGTCTCAGCAACAGGTCCGACACATGTCATGTTAAGAATTAGTTTGAAAAATGTGAAATGAAGTTGCAGCATCTTTTTAAGTGATGAAAAATGTCATTATTTTGGTAGAAATTATGTAAAACAACCCCCCCCCGAAATAATGATTAAAGTAATATATTTTTAAAAATCTAAAATTTGTTTTAACTATTATTATTTTAACATGACGATGGTGTAATATATTCATTAAAGATATATATATATCAAATCAAAAGTTGTGATTGGTTAACCGCTTAGAGCCCCTTAGCCTATCACATACAATGTGCTGGAGCTCCAGTCAATAGAGGCGCGAGTGTTCCGTAGTGATGTCACGTTGTTCTGGAAGTAAACAAAGGAGCGGATTTCAGGCCAATATCATGAATGTTATGGTAAGTGAATATTAATGGGTCTCTACCAATCAGAGGGTCAGTTGTTTGAGCCCTAAAGCCGGGCATTGATAAAGGGGGATATGTGTCACAGCACTTTCACTCATTTCCAAAAGTTTCATTCTGAGAAAACCTTTTTCCTTTTGAGCAATTATTAAAACCACTGTTCACTCTCTGACATAAACTCTGTTTGCTGGAATTGTGGAAAACCACAGCACCAACATCTGCACACTGACATCATCCAGTCCGGACACTCAGATATCTCTCAGCCTTTTTTTTAATTCTCAGGAAAAGATGAGGATGGTGTGAACTGACTCATCACAGCAGATGCATTATTCTGTGAAAGTCCTTTGGTTTCCTTTAGAGACGCGCAACAACACGCAGTCAGAGCGAGGGGGGGCGTCACTGCAGGGTAGAAGTACTCAGATCCTGTACTTGAGTAAAAGTAGAAGTACTCAGATCTTGTACTTGAGTAAAGTAGAAGTACTCAGGTCTTGTACTTGAGTAAAGTAGAAGTACTCAGATCTTGTACTTGAGTAAAGTAGAAGTACTCAGGTCTTGTACTTGAGTAAAAGTAGAAGTACTCAGATCTTGTACTTGAGTAAAGTAGAAGTACTCAGATCTTGTACTTGAGTAAAGTAGAAGTACTCAGATCTTGTACTTGAGTAAAGTAGAAGTACTCAGATCTTGTACTTGAGTAAAAGTAGAAGTACTCAGATCTTGTTCTTGAGTAAAGTAGAAGTACTCAGATCTTGTACTTGAGTAAAAGTAGAAGTACTCAGGTCTTGTACTTGAGTAAAAGTAGAAGTACTCAGATCTTGTACTTGAGTAAAGTAGAAGTACTCAGATCTTGTAATTGAGTAAAAGTAGAAGTACTCAGATCTTGTACTTGAGTAAAGTAGAAGTACTCAGATCTTGTTCTTGAGTAAAGTAGAAGTACTCAGATCTTGTATTTGAGTAAAGTAGAAGTACTCAGATGTATATATATATATATATAGTAGTACAGATATATATAGATGGATAGTTAAACTCATTTTTTTAAACGTTGAAATAGTGCAAGAAGAGACGGAGTAGGAATGAAATAGATGATATAAGTAATGCAGACAAAGTTAACATACCTGTCAAAAATAAATAAATACTAAAGCAAAACAATTGCAGAGAAAGATGTAAGTGACCAAGTAAATGCAGGACTCTGTATACATGTAAATAGAAGGTAAACAACAGAATGTGAAATACAATACAGTTTAAGGTAGTATTAAGTAAATTGTGCGAACAGCTGGAGGCTGTGAAGGCTGCTTACAGAGGGGTAATACTGCACTGAGTGGAAAAGGGGAAATCAAAGTGTAACTGATTAAATATCTGAATGTTTCCTGCATTAATTCCACATTACTCATGTGTTATTTCTCAGCATCTCCACTGTGGCCTGCCGCCTCTGGTCCCTCCCTGTGGTGTGGGTCACACTAACCTCCACCCACCATCCCACCACCGACTGCCAGTCAACACAAGCGGCATTCCTACAACCTCAAACCCCTTTAGCAGAACAACAAAGGCCCCTGTAAGTCGAGAAACACTGAGGTAGAACAAAGCACAACCCATATACCTAGTTTATGAAACGGATGGTTGTATAAAATCCTTTTACTGCAAAACTATTCTTCCTGAGATAGTGAAAATGTAGGCTCCTCTGAAGGGGGCTGTGTTGACCTCTGTGTGTATCTCTGGAAATAATGCTCAGAATGTCACCAAATGTGGACTGGATGTTCACAGAGAGGCATAGCATCCAGTAAGCAAAGATTACATCAATACCTTTCAGCATCTTTGTAATATTAACACTGAAACACAGGTGAATCATAGGCGCAAAGATGCAAAGGGTATGCTTATTTATTATGAAAGAAAGGAGTCTAGTCGCCCAAAGATGTAATGTATATGTACCGGAGACTAGTAGACATAGTTTTGTTGACTGTTCACTTCACCCTCTGCTGTCACCAGCCCCTAACAGCTAACCAGTGCAGCCACAGTGACCGGCAGAATGTGCGAAGAGAAGGACACAAAGCAAAGGTTAAGAGATCAGAAAATATGATATAACTACATATTATATTTAATATCCACATACTATTATGAGTCATATAATACAATGTGCTTCTGACAGCAGCTTCGGGGGGGATATCGTCCATTTACTCATGTACTCTTGCTATTTGATGTGCTTACTGGTTGATGGCAGCACAGTCTTGCATGGTTTAGTAGTTTCCAGTATCAAAGCACGGAGAAGATGCTCACTGAGGTCAGGAGGGCCCTGGTGCATTCTGTCTCAGGTGCAGTGTGTGTTAGTGTGTCTGGCATTGGATCACTTGCAGCCTGATTATGTCTGAGAAATCTCACCGTGAGCAGAACTGGACCCTCGTGCCCCCAGTGGAGCAGTCCAGGAGGTCCCTATTATTGGGGAAAGGGCGTCCCCTGGTGGACAACTCAGGGAACTCTTCCAATTGTTCTAAATCAGACAGACTCATTTATTTCAACATACTATACAACAACTATGACCTAGTATATTTTTCAACACATGTTTCTGTTTTTTATTTATTTATTTTAATTTGATTTTGTTTTGTTTGTTTGTTTTGCTTGTCCTAGTTTGTCCACCCTCTCTCATACTGTAAAGCATGGGCGTCCAAACATTTTGCACCGAGGGCCACAATCACAAACAGGTACTGGGCTACTCACTAGAGGGGAGGTATATTGCCTCATGAGTTAGCTAAATCAATCAGATGTAGGTAAATTACTCTTGATACTGCAAAATCCTTCAAGAAAACCAACAGCCAACAGCATAGCTCTCCATAGGTTTCTTTATTGTGTGAGCAGCTTAACTCCTAAAACAGAAGGAGAACCAGGCAGGGTGTTTGTGAAGTGTGTTACGAGCTACTGAGATTTGTTAGAAAAAATGTTTTCAACTTTGACATAATTAATTTGAAAAGTGGGTTTATTACCACACACAGTACTACTGTGAAATGTATTTTGACATATGTTTAAGAGGTACAATATAAGAAAACACATATTCCATTACACTTTGGAATTTGCTGAGGGCCGATATAAAATGCCCCGCGTGCTGCATTTGGCCCCCGGGCCATAGTTTGGACACCCCTGCTCTATCGTTTAATTATAATGTACTATATTATCCTTTATTCATTATCATCTTATCATCAGTCAAACTATTCGTTCAACAGAGTGTATATTGTAAACACAGATATGGAATAGGAGGAAAATGAACGCAGAATAACTTGTAATCTTCCATGTCTCTCTCCGGACACTAGAGGGCGCCACACCGCCGCAGGGAGGGTGACGATAGGACTCAGATACAGATGTGAGACTCAGTCCTCATGAAAGCCTCCACACACACACACACACACCACAAACACACACACACACACACACACACACACACACACACACACACACACACACACACACACACACACACACACACACACACACACACACACACACACACACACACTGATGATTATGAGTGTGAGAGAACAGGAGAACAATGAGAGGACACACACACACACACACACACACACACACACTGATGATTATGAGTGTGAGAGAACAGGAGAACAATGAGAGGACACAAACACTCACACATACACAGACACACACACAGACACACACACACAGACACACACACACACACACAGACACACACAGCTGGTGTCACTTTCTCTGTTGTGGAGCCACCAGTAAATTAATGGAGTGTTAATGAGTTCAGCTGTGTGTGTGTGTGTGTGTGTGTGTGTGTGTGTGTGTGTGTGTGTGTGTGTGTGTGTGTGTGTGTGTGTGTGTGTGTGTGTGTGTGTGTGTGTGTGTGTGTGTGTGTACCTGGACCTTTTTTTTACATTCTATATTTATTTCTATATTATGACTTTTCAGATTATTTGAGTTCAATCATCTATTTTTTTTAAACTGTGTTTTTCTCTCATATTTTTGAACACACAATTTAATTCATTTTAACACATTTTTTGTGACTTCTGTCATTTCTTCCACTTACTGCATCATTTTCAATATGTATCTCCACGCAGTATACTTTGGCTTTTCTCCATATTTTTTGACAGATTTTATAACGATGTTTTTATATTTCTTAACAAACTCCCTTCATTTTCTTTGGACATACTAAACTGTTAGTCTCTCACTATACTATGTCCGGACTTCTCTCTGATATTTTTGACATAGAGTTGGATTAAACTAACAACCAAAAGGTGCATTTCTTTCCACCAGCTCTTTGTTTTCAGATAGCAGGTTGGTTATTGTTAAAATGTGTGTGTAATGGGCGATAAAAACCTTATTGACTCGAACGTTTCCATATTGTTTTTATTACACCTCTCCGAGAGCCCATATTTAATGCTGCACAGATTTTATAATGGCTGTTCTGAAATAAAAAACAAAAGAAGTATTGATGCTGTTCCTGCAGTGGTGGAGAGTACATTTACACAAGTACTGTTTTAAAGTACACTTATGAGGTCATTTGGAGTATTTCCATTTGATATACTTTATACTTCTACTCCCCTACATTTTTACAGACTCAGATTAGTAGATAACATAAAATATAAATCCACTAATAATTAAACATGATCATGTAATTACAGGTTGAGATATCCAGGAGCAGTTTATATAAGGCAATGACAATGTGCTCCCCTTTTACCAGCTGATGAGCACATTAATGCACCAATAATCACAATCCGGAAATTGGCTTTTACGCACTTTTTCACACACACACTCAAGTACATTTTGATGCCAACTCTGAGTGTTTTACAATGTAGTATTACTTCTATAAGTCTGAGTACTTCTTCCCCTCTCCATCCTGGTGTTTCTCCCCTGAATTGACTCTCATACCTTCATCTTTTTTCCCTGTAGATTTTTGACGCTCCTTGTTTAAACCACACAACGCGCTCCGGCCTGTTTCCAATCTGAGGACATGCGTGATGAATTTGGGGAAATCATCTGCAGCTTTGCCGGTCCTGCACAGCCCACCCAGTCCGGACCCAGACCCCTCTGCCCCCGGGGTATCAATACGATTAGAGGCAGGAAATGTGGGAATCCCCAACAAAGGGCTCCATCATTAAACACAAACAACCAGAGGCCTCCCAACAATACCCGAAGCGCCCTCCTCTCCTCTCTGCGCTTTTATGTCTCTAAGAGTGAAAATCTATGACTTTCATCCCGATAGCACCCCTCTGCTGCCATTATTAAAGAAGATAATCCACGGGGGTTTGAAATGAGAGAGAGTTTCTACCCAGACTCAAATATTATTCCTTCTCCATTTTCACACATGGTGGTATTTATCGATATTTTGTCAGAGAGGACCGAGACTCCTGTGGGATTCAAAGACCGTGCATGCAGGCGACAAATTATTATTTCCCCAGCAGCAGTAAATCACTCATTGCAGTTTTCATCCTCTGTTTGTTCGTCTGACAAACATGTAATTGTGCATCAAGTGTGCGTAAAGAGCGGCTGCAGGAGCCTTCCATGGATTAAGGCTTAAGTCCCTGCCTCACGTAGAGAAGCGTTTGGGGATTTTCCCCCTCGGGCTGTAAACTGATCTGAAGTGTCCATCATCTGGAGTGGAAATTAAAATGTGTATTTATGGTGTTTTAGTATCGTTTTCCATCAGCGTGGTGCGTTTAGCTGCAGCCTTTCCTTCTTTGGTTCGATTTCAAATGTAAGACAAAGTGATTTTCCCAAAAGTTTTTACGCAAAATAAACAACTTTTAGGAAAAACTCTCATAAATATTATTACAAATGAAATATTTTTTGGTAAAACTATGACAATAACTTGCCTTTTTCGAAGTTTTATAAACAATGTATACTTTTTGAACTTAGTAAAACGTTTTTTATTTTCCATAATTTGGAACATTTCTGTCACTTTTTAAAACATTTTTAAAGCAGCTGACAAATCCACAGCCTAAATAGAAAATGCGAACTGCTCTCTAAAAATAGCCTTCTCCAGATTCCCTTCTCATGAGGAAGTTTTCCCTGAATGGATCTCTTAATGTCCGCGTCGATTTGGCACCGCTGTGCCGCTGATGGGGAGGCTGGTACAGGCCTTCTTGGTACCCTGTGCGTCTTTTTCATTGGTCAGAATCCCTTTCCTCGTGCCTCACCGTGACATCACATCCACCTCCACCCGAGCCACAGGAAAGCAACACAGATTACAGATGATGCTGGACACCTCGAAGGACGTGCACACTTTTACGCTTTTACGCACAATCACTCACTGACCGCTCTGCTGCGCGTAAAAGTGCCCAAAACAAAGGATATCATCGCCTGCGGTTTGGAGAGTGGAAAAGAGTGGACCGCGTGTTGAAGAGCTGGAGGAGTTGCACGGATCCTTTTTTTTCTTTTTTTTTGTGAATGAAGATGAGTCGTGCTTAAAAGTGTGTTGATAAAGTTTTGGAGAGGTTGTTACTCCTCCACCTGTTGGCAGGTGGCTTTGCCCGCGGACATCTACTATGACATTGGGTTTGGAAACCATGGAGGATATTGTGATCGACGTAGTGGGGGAAGGACTCAAAGACAGCGCAGAGGAAGAGCTCCAACCTTTGGATGAGTCGCACAGCACCGAGACCAAAGAGCGGGACGCGTACAGCCCCGAACCCGGCTGTCCGTCTCCGACTAAAGGCAAGAGTCCCGCCTCGGTGAAGCCTCCGTACTCCTACATTGCTCTGATCACCATGTCCATCCTGCAGAGCCCGAAGAAGAGGCTCACCCTCAGCGAGATCTGTGACTTTATCAGCCAACGCTTCCCCTACTACCGGGAGAAGTTCCCCGCCTGGCAGAACTCTATCCGGCACAACCTGTCTCTGAATGACTGCTTTATAAAGATGCCCAGAGAGCCAGGGAATCCGGGAAAAGGCAACTACTGGACCCTGGATCCGAACTCCTCGGACATGTTTGAGAACGGGAGTTTCCTGCGGAGGAGGAAACGCTTCAAGCGGCAACATTTCCGCTTCGAGCAACTGAAGGAGCAGCAGCTGGAGCCCAGCGCGCTGCACGGGTTCCCACATTACGCATTTGGGGCCACGGCTCTGCAGCTGCCCAGCCTGGAGATCTACCCTTACCTGCATCACCACGCGCACTCACACCCGTGCAACCCCGCGTCCATCCCCCCTGTCAGCAGCCTCCTGCCCGCGCTCTCCAGCTTCTTCTCCAAGACTCACCCCGGGTTCGAAGCCTTTTCCCCGGTTCAGTGCGCCGGGTTCTCCCCTCCTCTGAGCTCCATGTTCGGCTCCCCTGCGCTCTTCCACCCCGCGGCCTCCCCGCACCTCCTCACCTTGCACCAGGAGTATCAGAAGCTACAGACTGCCAATAATAAGTGAGCAGCTCACAGGACTCAGAGCTTTTTCTCAGGTAACAGAGACACAGAGACACTATGAGCGGAGTTTCTCCAAATCTGCTTTCAAAGAATGTTGTACATAAAAAAACTCTTCCTCCTTTTCACGTTTTATGGCAAAAATATTTTGGCGTTTTTTTATTTTCTTCTCCTTTTGTTTAAATATTTAAATGACGAGTTTTCTTGACTTTTTTATGGAAATAAATAAAAGTGAGTATTTAATCCTCGAGTTCATTTGTATTTTGTACAGATACATGAAGTAGTATGAAGATATTTAATTCCTTTATGGATCATTCTCCAAACGTGCTTTACTATCTCCCGTGTTTACACTTTATTTCCGAATAACTCATTTAGCCCATATTCGTAATAATGCCGTAAAAGAAAATCACTTAAACGGTAAGAAGATAAACAAAACAGCAGAAATATCCAAAGAATTTAATTTAAATAAAGGGTTAATAATATAATGTGACGACTAAAGTTAAATGCAGGTCTCGGAGGCCTTGTGATGAAAAAGGGCTTCAAATTATATGAAAACAGTCCACTCGTAAAACATACATTTTCCTCCGTGTTTTAAAAAAAATATTAACATACTTTGCATAATTATCAACCATTCAAATTGCTCCATGTCTTATTTAATACATTCAAACTTCAAGAAGGAAAGATTTACTTGTAACATATTGGATAATATGCTTTAGAAGTGACGGGAAAAGCAGCGTGTTGGATAGAATCACGGCCAGGCTGCTTCACTTACAGTAATGCGTCAAATCTGAAAAAGGCTAATAATAAGAATAATAATTTCCATTAAAACCCTCGAGCACGGCATCTGTGGGCAGCTGCTGTGTGTGTGTGTGTGTGTGTGTGTGTGTGTGTGTGTGTGTGTGTGTGTGTGTGTGTGTGTGTGTGTGTGTGTGTGTGTGTGTGTGTGTGTGTGTGTGTGTGAGAGAGAGTGGTGTTCATGGGCATAACGCTGAAAATATACATGCCTATAATTGCCTGACTCTGCAGGGCCACACACTCTGAAATCTGTCCAACACATTTCACATGTCAGATCTGTTCCTGCATACAGATCATAAAAGCTCCAAATGTTCCCACACTGCAGCTTATTACTGTATGTATAATACTATATATTTAATCCTTATTATACGTTGAGGAGAATGTTTTTCGGTTGGTTTCTGTTTCACTTGTCGTTAAAAAAGGTCATTTCTAAGCGATAAATGACGATAAATAGGTCGCTTTATCATTTTAAAAAATAATTTAGAGAGGTTTTATATTGAATAGGGAACACCAATTATACATAACATTTATTACTTTATTATTTGACTTTAATAGAAATAAAAAAACACAATTCAATAAATCAGTGTTTTCATAATCAGAGAGTTGCAGGAAGCCTTTTTTTTTTTTACAGAGAAATCCAAACAAATTATTCTTGTTTTTTTTATTTGATTATACATTTCCATTTACATACAGGTGTGTAAAGATTCATCTGTTAAAAAACATGCATTTATTTAATACTATACCTGTTCTTTTGACTGACTGAGCAGGGGTTTGAATACTCCTCGTTAACCATTCCAACCTTTTCTTCTAAAAGAATACGTACAATATTTTAATTGTCATTTTATTTGTACTATTTACATATTGGTTTATTGATATTCAGCTGTTTAAAAAAGGTAAATTAATTATATTTTGTATAATCAAACTTCTTACAGAGTGAGTAAAGCATTCCAACATGTTAAAGTGTCTTTTATTCCCTAAAGAAACCTTAAAAAAAACCTATAAAATGATAAATAAAGACACAGGAAAAGTTAAGATAATATTCCATCCCCGCTCATATTAAATACAGAGTATAACAGCGATCATCCAAACCTAAAACAAATGATCTCATCTGATTTCACCTGCATGCACAAGCCGGATAAATCACCAGATTTCTCGTCAAACTCCCCCACATGTCTCTAATTTAGATTATCTCATTTATGTTCATTTCTGCAGAATGACAGTCGTTAAATAATCCTGGGTTTCGGAGCATGGAAGTATTTATTTAATTTCACTGAGGGTGGGTTCAGATGGATTACCCAGAGCTGGAGCTGTTGGACGGCTCCTTTCCTCACAGTCTGGCACCCGGCGAGCGCCTGAGACAAACACACACAGATTGTTACCTGATGCTGAGCTGTGAGGAACACACACACACACACACACACACACACACACACACACACACACACACACACACACACACACACACACACACACACACACACGCACCCATTCAGAAATACATCTAATTGAATCTGTTTTGAGGTTTTCCTTCTAAACCAAACGTCTAATATTTGCCCTGCTGATCTTAAACAGTGCGGTGGTTAAACATGAGATCCATATCACACACTGCTGCTGTTATCTGATTGGAAAACCACATTTATATACAGTTTAGTATTTATTTAGTTATCAGGGCTTTGCTTGTAGTGATAGAGAATGTCATAACGTATCCGAGGCGTGTAAAGAGGGTGTAAATCTGTGAAATAAGGAACAATGACAAGAGTTTCCTCAAGTTCAGTACTTCACTAAACATGTGTTACTTCACTTATTTTACTTTAATGCTTCATGATACTCTCACTACTGCATTTTGTAGGCAAATGTTGTCCTTTTTACTTCATTTTGCAGCTTTAATTATAACTATATTATACATACAACACAGGATAGGACAGCTATGAAATCATGAGGAAAATAATACAAATAAAATGGAAAAAATCAACTAAAATTACAATAAAATGAATTAGAAATAATACAAAAGAAATATATAAAATGAAAAATGTAAGTGACAGAATAAATAAGAATTAAATGTGTACTTATACACTATATACAGACAGAAGAGAATTAGGGACAATTTTTGAGATTTGACCAAAAGTAAACGTCCTAATTTTGACAAATGTTTAACTTTTTTCTTCATTTTGCAGCTCTAAATGTAATTAGATGAAGATATTAAACATATAAGATGAGATAAGATTAGGGAAGTTAGCAGCAAAATCAATAAGGGTGAAACAGGATGGGACAGATGTTAAATCGTACGAGGAAAGAAATACAAATAGAAATTACAATAAAAATACATTTGAAATAATGAAAATAATACTAAAGAAATGTATAAAAATAAAGGTTGTTAAAAAATGTAAGCGACAGAATAAATAAGAATGAAATGTGTTTACTTATCTGGATACAGACAATAGGGACAAATCATTTTGGGGATCGGACCAAAAGTAAACGTCCTAATTCTGACTTTACTTTTGGTCGGATCAAACCAAAAATCCTCGTCCTTTTTTGCCATAACTCAGAATAAAGTGTCATAAAGTGCAGTATAATGAGGTTGAATAGTGTGGTCAATTATGAGGGAAACGCTGGTACACTAATAGTCTTTTGAGGGCATTAGAGGAAGACTTTTCAACAGAGAAAGAGAAACTGAAGCGGATTTGCAGGCAGGGAGGGGGAGGCAGGGTTGTGTTTTTGGTAGGGGGGGGTTAGCGGTGCACCTGATAAAATAAGCAAGTCAGACACCCCAGGCTCGTGTGTGTGTGTGTGCGTGTGTGTGTCGGTGGATTACTTTCCACTCTGAAGGAGGTGCCAGTTCTCCCTTTGTGCGTCATTGAGTGTGACAAGCTGTATTAAATCCTCACTTCTGTTACGAGTAAAAGCGTCTTTTTCAATGATTGAGAGCAAAGGTTTTCCTGTTTTTCAACCTATACTTTTTCACAGAATGAGTTAAATTTGATGTAATCTGCAGCACTCCTGATGTGACACGAGGGGACGGGTGTTTGAAGCTGTCACCACGGCGCTCTGAGCTCCATCGCAGCGCCATGAATGGACGTTTATGTGACGGGCTGTCAGTGGTGCATGCTGGGCGACGGACGTTCTGCTCGGTTCTGCGTGGATTATCAGTTCTCACAGATTGTTAGTCCTTTCCTTCAGCTATCAAGTTCCTCTCCTGTGCAACCGGCTCCCGGTGTTTGTCTGGAAGGATGAAACCATTCCCACGTTTAAGAGCAGGTCGAAGCTTATAGTTAGGGCTCAACCTGGACCAGACTCTAGCCCTGATTCTTCAGACTCTGCTCTCTAAAAAAGGCTCCTAGTTTTGCTGCTATAGGCCTAAGACTTTGAGGTAAAGCTTATAATTAGGGCTGGCTCAGGCTTACCTCGGACCAGAACTTAGTAATCATATTTATGCTTAAGATTTCCCTCTTCGATTAAACTTATATTTAAGGCTGGTTAAGGTTTGTCCTTGAACTAGCTCCTAGTATTCCTGCTATAGACTAAGGCTTTCCTATTGGATACAGCTTGGCTAGTTCAGGCTCACCTCGGACCAGTCCCTAGGTATGGTTCTTCAGACTTTCCTTTCTAAAAAGGCTCCTAGTTATGCTGCTATAGGCCAAAGACTTTGAGATAAAGCTTACAGTTAGGGCTGGCTTAGGCTCACCTTGAACCAGACCCTAGTTATTCTGCTACACGCTAAATCATCCACTTTTTGATAAAGCTTGGCTGGCTCAGGATTACCTTTGGACCGGACCCTAGTAATCATATTTATGCTTAAGATTTCCCTCTTCAATCAAGCTTATAGTAAGGGCTGGTTAAGGTTTGTCCTTGAACTAGCTCCTAATAATTCTGCTCTATACTAAGGCTTTCCCATTGGATACAGCTTGGCTAGTTCAGGCTCACCTCGGACCGGCACCTAGTGTTGCTGCTGCAGGCTTAGACTTTCTGGGGAGTTTCTCCTCTCTTCTTCTTCTTCTACTTTTCTTTCTCTGGATCTCCAAGCACTTGTGTCCCATGCATGCTACTAACTCAGTATCATCCTCATAAGTTGTCAGTATTAAAGGTTACGTCTGGTTGCGGCAGACTTGTGACCTCCTCCTGGATCTATCTTCTGTCATTCTGATTGTCTGTGTTTGATTTTTAAACAACATCTACTGCCCCATTAATCTTGAGGTCTGTTTGGGAGGTTTCCCTGGTCTCAGGACAGAGGGTGTCATATGCGGTACAGACTCCAAAGACCCCGGAGACAAATCTGTGATAGCGGCTGTGTAAATACCGTCTGATCGACTGATTGATTGAAGCTCGTTCCTCCGGGGGAAAGTGACTGGATTCCTCCCGAGCTCCATTCATGCCTCACTCACGCCAAGCCAAACAGGCCAGATAAACTCATTGGAGGGTTAGGAGAGTGATGCATCCTGGGAAAACCCCTGCGAGTTCAGTCTGTCTTGTTGCACCGAGTCTGAGATGCATAATCTGGAATACGTTCCTCTCAAATATTGATTCTGTCTTGTAGCTTTAGGTGTTTTATGTGCGTTTTTTGGCTGCTTACACACCAAAGACTCTGCCGTTGACTTAACCTGGTTCAAATAACAATGGGTTGATGTCATTTCCTTGTATTGGATTGAAATAGTTGGTTAATATCCATAAATACTGCATTCATTTTGACTAAGGGCTCATTTCTGTGTATACTGACCCCAGGGTTAGAGTTATATTTACATCACTTTAAGGTTATTTAATTAAATCCATCTTTAATATGGTTGCAAAATCCTATTATCTCCCCTTGCTTTTTGTATAATTACGAGTCGCTTTTCAAATTGTTAATAAAAGGTTTGTATTTTCTGCGCTGAACCCGTAAAGTGAGATTTTAAAGGCGACATATAAGGCATTTTTTAAGGTTCATACTTGTACTTTAGAGATATTAAAACATGTTAACTCGACTTATTGTTCAAATGAAGGCACTATTTGTCTCAAACTGTCTGTTTAATATACCCCTGGCTGACACGCTCCGTTTTTAGCGCCAGTCTCTTTAAGAAGCCCTGCTCTGATTGGCTAATTGGCTAAAAATTGTGCAGTTTTGCAAATAAAGGTTATTAAACTGTGGTTATGTATACTCAAATGGGGGGCGGTTTATTTTAATAAGCATGCATGTTAGTTTGTAATGGAAGTGAAATCTGAATGGCTTGTTGAATATGTGTTTTTCTGATAGTCAGTTTTATGGTCTGTAAGCACCTCAAATCTATAAAGACAACCTCTGAAACGTTAAATAATATAGCTACTTACAGTTCAAACCTATTTTGTTTAACCATTTATGAAAATAAGTCAGCGGTGATATTAAAGCAACAACATTTACCCCGTCTCAAAACAACCCTCTGGTACTGGCTACGTCCTGGACCGAGTGAACTCCCAACCCTACGTTACTTCCTGTGTGAAACCGGCTGATTTGTGTCTCCTTTCATACTCCCTGCGTGTGATTTGTGCTGCAGATTGTGGTGATTGTGAAGGTGTTGTGGTTTTGCAGTTATCTTTACTAAATCTCTCACCTTCCTGCGGAGCTTCCCTCTGCTCTAATGGCTGATTTCCACAGGCCTCACTCGCTCTTTGGCGTTTGCTTTTCCTGGCAGGAGCAAATCCCCGCTTGCCCTGCTTTGGGGAGTTATTCAATTATAAATCTTCCACCCTTCTTTTAGCTACATAACCCCCCCCCCCACAACCCCACCACCACCACCATCACTTTCCCTGCTCTCCCTCTCTCACCGGTCCATGTGTTGCCAAGCCCAGTAAAAAGCGCCGCTCCGTGGGCGCACCTCTCTCCAGTCTCGTGCCCAAGAATTTATTACGCTCAGGGTGGGTGAAGCGGAGAGTGTGCTTTTTTCGGAAAAAGGGGACCCCCCCTCGAGCCTCAGTGCCAACAGATGACAGTGACATATAGCAGGAAAAGCCACCCAGAAGGAGAATGATCTCACACCTCAGCCACGCTCTCTCCGAGGGGAGTGGGAGAAAAACAGAGCGAGGGTGGAGAGAGAGAGAAATCTGCAGCTGGGGGGGGGGGGGGGGGGGGGGGGCGATGAAATCAAAAAGAGGAAAGGATGGAAGAAAGGGAAAGGTGGAGAGGGAGAACAAACAAGCAAACTGTACAATGGAGTAAAAGATGGAGAACAAAAATATATCTTCTTCAAATGTTTAGTGAGTAGTGTCTCTGAGATGTTCTCTTCCGACCCTCAGCTTGTTTCTGCACCGATAACATGCCAAGTTAATGTGTGATGCTGTCTCCCAGAGCCAATCAGCTGCGAGAATCTCACTCCAGAAAACAGAAGCAGCAGCCGTCAACTTCAGTGTTTTTGTCTTCAAACACTTTCCCCTTTCTGTTTTCTATTCCTGAAAGTTAATTGTATTTTTGTTTGCTAAAAATATCTTCAGTTCCTGTCCGTTCCAAAGAAACAAAACTGGAGGCTTCAAAGCAGTATAACAGAAACAGATCCATGACGTGAGGATCCCAACATCCACTTCCTGTATGCAGTCTGCAGGGACGTCCAATCCTTCTCTTTCTTTTAATGGCGCCCTCACCCTGTCCGTTGGGCTTGGCATCACCACATCATCCCTTTACCAAGATTCTGCGCCTGCACGGTCGTCAGCATGGGAGGTATTCACTGCAGGTACAAGGCCTCCAACCACCGAGAGCAAACCCTCCCTCCCAACGGGCCCCAACATCAAACGCAGCAGCAGTGTGATGTCACCCACGGCAGCCCCCGAAACCACTTATTGCACTAAATGAGAGCCATTAGCCGTACAAACAAAGACCCACAACTCTGTGTTAATCAAAAGGCGGGCAGGAAGCACAATTAACATCTGGGCCCGAGACGTGTCAGAGCGGGGTCAGACTGTAAACCGCCCGGGCGTCTCGTTACAGCCGTACGGTCCGAGGCGGTGGACGTGCCGCCTAATGAGAGTCAGTAACCCCAAACCCCGGCTCTGACTGATCTTGGAGGATGACTAAGTGGTCTGCTTTCCACGCCAGGCATCGCCACGGAGAGCCCGAGCAGAGCCAGTCGAAATGTTAAGGACAAGCGTAACATTTCGAGGCACAGTTGGACGACAGAAAGACGGAAAATAAGTATTATAATTCAAACAAAGCGGCTTACTTTCAAAAAGATCAAGTGCAGGTGAAAGCAGGAGAGATTAAAGCAGATGAAAAGCCCCTGCAGACTTCAGTTGGAGACCAAATTTGCTTAGTTTGACCTGTCATTTTAAGTGTAACCAACTTAACTAATGGACATGGATAAACTATGCACAACAAACTGAATGAAGAAAGTTGAGATAACTGTTTTCATATAGTTAGCAACTACTCATTTTCATTTCTTACAGTGTAGGAGCTGGAAACTCTTTCTCCACCTCTGTCTGCACTTTCTCTCTCGCCCATTACATGTTGGGTTTTTTCTCCCCTCAATAACGTCTGCAGTGGCATATTACAACTTGGAAATGGATTTTAAAAGGCAGTGGAGAAGGGTGCCAGAATGGGAAAAACATGGATTGGCTCAACGGAGGCCGATTAAGTGGGCATGCCAAACCTCACGCTTTGTAAGAAACAAGAAAAAGACCCTTTTTACATTAATGCTGCGGACCCACCGCATAGTGGGGGAATAATCAAAAATCCCACCCTCTTCGAAAAGAGAGAGAATGAAAAATCCAGGCGGTGGATTGTCACCTCATACCAATCCTTTTTCCCCTCCGCTGTCACCACAACAGCACTTTTAGTCATCGCTGCAGGTCCCTGAGGTGGGAAGTAACTAAGTACATTTACTCAAGTACTTTACTCAAGTACCATTCAGAGGTACTTATACTTCAGTATTTCCATTGCATGCTACATGCCACTACACTTCAGAGGTAAATGGTGTACTTTTACTCCACTACTTTATTTAATACCTTTGTTGCTAGGCAGATTAGGATTAATGATGGTAAATATAATCAGCCCTTAAATCAGACTGTAGTTCACCTGCAGTAAATCCAGCAGCTACCCTGCAGTATACAAAGCCATTCAAACTAGCTGCACCTTTACCAGCTCTGAGAACACTTTAATGATCAATCATTATAAAACATATCAGAGATATTATTCTGAAATGGACCAATCAGACAATGACTACTTTTACTGTCGCTACTTTAAGTACATTTAGAGGAGAGTACTTTCTACTTTCACTGGAGGAACATTTAGAATACTTTCACTGTGACAGAGTATTCCTACACTCTGGTACTTCTACTTTACTCAAGAACAAGACCTGAGTACTTCTACTTTACTCAAGTACAAGATCTGAGTACTTCTACTTTACTCAAGTACAAGATCTGAGTACTTCTACTTTACTCAAGTACAAGACCTGAGTACTTCTACTTTACTCAAGTACAAGATCTGAGTACTTCTACTTTACTCAAGAACAAGATCTGAGTACTTCTACTTTACTCAAGTACAAGATCTGAGTACTTCTACTTTACTCAAGTACAAGATCTGAGTACTTCTACTTTTACTCAAATACAAGATCTGAGTACTTCTACTTTTACTCAAGTACAAGATCTGAGTACTTCTACTTTACTCAGGTACAAGATCTGAGTACTTCTACTTTACTCAAGTACAAGATCTGAGTACTTCTACTTCTACTCAAGTACAAGATCTGAGTACTTCTACTTTTACTCAAGTACAAGATCTGAGTACTTCTACTTTACTCAAGTACAAGATCTGAGTACTTCTACTTTCACTCAAATACAAGATCTGAGTACTTCTACTTTTACTCAAGATACAAGATCTGAGTACTTCTACTTTAACTCAAGTACAAGATCTGAGTACTTCTACTTTACTCAAGAACAAGATCTGAGTACTTCTACTTTACTCAAGTACAAGATCTGAGTACTTCTACTTTACTCAAGTACAAGATCTGAGTACTTCTACTTTTACTCAAGTACAAGATCTGAGTACTTCTACTTTTACTCAAATACAAGATCTGAGTACTTCTACTTTCACTCAAATACAAGACCTGAGTACTTCTACTTTAACTCAAGAACAAGATCTGAGTACTTCTACTTTACTCAAGTACAAGATCTGAGTACTTCCTCCACCTCTGGTACTTGACTTGAGTATTAAATGTTACTTTATACTTCTACTCCCTTACATTCTTTACTCCAGGTGTAAATATTATACACATTTTAAAATGGTATGGTAAGTTATTACTAATACAGATTTGAAATAAACTACAATAACAAACTACAGCTTCTAAATGCTCTTGCATGTATTTATAAGCCAATCAAATGTTTTATATTCCATAATAATACTTTCAAAACAGCTAAGGTGCATAATGGGTACTTTTACTTTTGATAATTGAAGTACATTTTCTGTCAAAGCTCTTCAAGATGTTACTTGGAGTAACATTTTGAATTCAGGACGTTCAGTAGTATGGAAGTATTTTCAGACCAAAGTACTTCTACTTTTGCTTAAGTGAAGGATCTAAGTACTGTACTGTAAAGCCAACCCAAAGGCATGCAAACATCCTGCAACAGCGACATAAATCCACTAATTCGGGCCTTTGTGTTTGGTAATGGATGTTGTGCTGTGTAGATGTGATATGATGGGATTGATTGCTGTGGAGATCACTGAGGCTGCTTTCTAGCGCCGCCCTGCCACCCAAACTGTCGGCCAGCGTTCATCCCATGCTGCCTCTGTTGGTGGTCCCTGGTGTAAGCTATATTTTCCCCTCGCTTCTCTCTGCCTCTCTCTTTTTTTATAGCTAACACAAAATTGTTCCTAATTCGCTGCTGCTAGAGGGGGGTAATTTGCGGCTTTTGGCTGAGTGTCGCAAGCCCCAAATTTGAAAAAGCTGCTGAGTTGAAGGCGCTCTGTGAAACGCTGTAAGAGCAGCCGTGGAGGGAAAAGAAAGAGCCCTAATTCAATCAGCTGAAAAGGAAAAACAGCGAAAACATGATAAGCCTCAAAAGGAAGAAGATAGCAATGCAGTAATAACTGTTGGGTAATGTCAGCTGAAGCCACCGAGATTTATAGCTGTTTTAATGACATGATGGCGATAATGGCTCCTCTTATATTCCCAGTTAATAGGATCTGTGTTCAGCCTATGAAAACACTTATCAGATTATCTCATGTTTCTCGTGTTTTAGGGGGGGGATCAAACTCTCCACAGCTGACTGCGAGTTACAAAAATAGGCCAAATGTAAAAGGAAAAACTGCTGAATCATCATTTAATGACAGGGCGGTTTAGTAATTACCTCTCTGTACTGGGAATCAAGTCAGTGGAAGTCTAGAAAAGTTTGTCCAAAGTTTATACGTACTGAAGGAGTGCCTCAGAGTCCTGTGCTCGGCCCACTTTAATTCATCTTTAAATAATGAAGGGTTAACAACACATCCTTACTTTATTTTTGCAAGTGTGGAAAGAAAGTAGCTCAATAAAGAAACACAAGTCACCTGACGTGTGTGAAAGACAGTGATGGATAGCTGAGGCTATATGTAAAAGTGCTCCTCCACATGGATGGATAAATTATTTTAAATTACAATATTTGGAACTTTTTCCTTGGACAAGAAGGTATTCAATAAAAATGAAATAATGGTTTGAGTAAATCTGACCTGCTGCGGGAAAGATGAGCAAACGGGAAGTAATTGGAGGCGTTGGGTCTGCTTTCTGCCGGAGTGTCTGGATCTCTCTTTACACCCTAAACGACGGGTGGGTGGGAGGGGGGGGGGGGGGGGGGGCGTCGACACGAGGGCCTGAGAGGTGCTCATTCATTTTGATTAACAAGGCTTTCCTCACTCCCATCCCATCCTCCTTGGTGGCTCGCCGTTTCCTCGGGGTGGGGTGGGGGGGTTCCTTTTTTTTATCCCACATGGTTTTTCGCTTCCACAACAGCACGTCATTCCCAGAGTGTTTAAACACTTAGAGAAGAAGAAGAAGAAGAAGAAGAAGAAGAGGAGGAGGAGGAGGAGGAGGAGGAGTGAAAAAACACTCGCGAGCAACGAACAGTTCTACATTAACTCTGCATCCCTCATGGGAGCCGTTAAGGCCGCCCCGTAAGCGAAATGAAGTCAATAAATAAACGTGGCTGTTGTCAGATGTCTGGAACAGCTTGAGAGGGCTTCAGCGACGGGGCGGCCCACCATGTTGAAATGAAGGGTGATAAGTTTGGGCGGCCCCCGCAGAATTAGACGGTACAACTTGCTGAGTGCCATTGACTAATGAGGGCGGGTTTTGTTGCATGATAAATAAAAAAAAAAGGAGAGGAGCTTTTGATCTGCACCACAGTTTGCCTGGAGCAGTCATAATGCCGGGGTGTGGGGAACAGCATCACAACACAGGTTTTGTTGTTTCATGCACATCGAGCTGCCTCTGATAACAACGGCAGTCAATCAAAGCAGGAGGGACAACAAACTGCAGAAAGAGACAGAGCTGTCAATGCACTGAGCCTCGTTTCATGACTGGATTGGATTAGAAGACTTTCCCAGATTTACAATACAAAACAACAGTTCAAAGTCTTCAAAAACCATATTTTGAACTGGTTGCATTTATTATTAAAATGATTATTTCTTGTATTTGTTTGTTTAATTATTAAATAACAATTGAATTTATTATTATTGTTATTATTGTTGTTAATAATAATAATTTATGTTTTTAATTATTACAATTTTAAAAATGATTTACCAGTACCTTATTTTCTCAAATTAAAATTATTTTAATTAGAATTAAAATGTGCATTTCAGGGTAACTTCAGGCACGTGTTTATTTAAAGGTGTAACTTTATAAAAATGTTTAGAAACTATAAGGTTTTTCATTTTACTTATGTGTTGAGTGAAGCTTCTATAGCCATACAGAAAATAGCGCTCGCGGTGGGGGCGTGAGGTCATGTGACCGTGCTGTAGTTCCTTTATAGCCCAACATTAGCCTCCTTTAGCTTAGCGGTGGTGACGTGAAGTCATGTGACCGTGCTGTAGTTCCTTTATAGCCCAACATTAGCCTCCTTTAGCTTAGCGGTGGAGACGTGAAGTCATATGACCGTGCTGTAGTTCCTTTATAGCCCAACATTAGCCTCCTTTAGCTTAGCGGTGGTGACGTGAAGTCATGTGACCGTGCTGTAGTTCCTTTATAGCCCAACATTAGCCTCCTTTAGCTTAGCGGTGGTGACGTGAAGTCATGTGACCGTGCTGTAGTTCCTTTATAGCCCAACATTAGCCTCCTTTAGCTTAGCGGTGGTGACGTGAAGTCATGTGACCGTGCTGTAGTTCCTTTATAGCCCAACGTTAGCCACCTTTAGCTTAGCGGTGGTGATCTGAAGTCATGTGACCGTGCTGTAGTTCCTTTACAGCCCAACATTAGCCACCTTTAGCTTAGCGGTGGTGACGTGAAGTCATGTGACCGTGCTGTAGTTCCTTTATAGCCCAACATTAGCCACCTTTAGCTTAGCGGTGGTGATCTGAAGTCATGTGACTGCTGTAGTTCCTTTATAGCCCAACATTAGCTTTTCAGAAATAACATGAATGTGATGTCAGTATTTGGGGATTATCCTGCTGAACAAAACCTGTAAATATCATAAACGTTTGTTTGACACAGAGATTATTTTCTGTAATAATCCAAAATGACATGGAGAAATCCCATTGGCTTTGTGTCGAGGGAACCAGGGAGGTGCTGCCTTCAGGGTCAGCCTACAAAATAAGTCACCCCTGCACCACTATTTTGTGTCTTGTGTCGTATTGATGTCATGCAGTAAAGAGGACACTGGGACATGTATACGGGATGGGTATAAAAAGTGAGTTTTTGAGACACAGCTCATCTCTGGCCCTGAAGGGAAACCCGAGGAGAAGCAGTAGCAGCTGGATTGAGTGTTTTTCCAAGTTAAAGCGATTGATCAGTGAGGGTCCAGAGGGAAGAGGGATGGGGTTTGGGGGTGGGGGGTGGGGGGAACATGGTTCAGAGGAAGCTGCAGGTGTGGGGAAGAGAAAACACAATCACAAGTCAAGTCAAACAAATGCAGCCTCACTGATGGAGACGGATCGAGGGTCAGCATTCCAGTCCAGGCTGGAGATCTCCACCACTTAGCCCTGGGTCCTTGTCTGCAGGCTGCTCCTGCTGCTGCTGCTGCCAAAACATCTGGACGCAGAGAGAGGAGGGGAGTAACAGAGAGGAGAGGGAAGGATGGATGAGAGGGGGGGAAAGGAAGAGAGCGGAGGTGGAAGAAGATCCTTCACTTATTTATCAGAATCTAAATACTCGATTTATCTCTGGGGAAATTGGGTTTCACTTTAGAATAAACAACTTTAGTAAAAACAAAAGCTAAAAATAAATGTGTTTCACGGCTTAGTTGAACACTCCATTCTGATTCGATTTGGACATTTCATAGTGACGCAATACGAGTCAATAAAGTACATGTTTAACTAATATTGTGATCCAAGTCGTTGGTTTATTTAGTGGTTGGCCGTGTAATAATGTCATTAAAGTAAAACACCACTCGTGGTGACCATGGAGCTCGACAAGTACGCTCATAAGGTGCTCGTAGCTTTCATTTACAGTCCAAAGGCCTTCTCTAAGAGAGCCTAAACGACAGCATACCCTGATAGCAAAGATTCAAATGAATCAAAATGTTAATCATCATCCAGGCCTTCAGACCCAGTTCATCTCCGTATTCACCTTCAACCCTGTCGTCCTTTCCTAACCCACCCAAGGACACCCCCATTAGCCCACCAGCGTCACCTGTTCTCCTACATTAGCGGTTGAAAGGAGAAGCTGAAGAACATGGGTGTGGTTATACAATGTGAAGCATACAGACAGGATCACACGTGAGCTAACTGAATACCGCTCAGACAAACGCTCTTCAGCATTCATTCTTTTGTCATCCTCTGACACACAGCTACAGACTTCTCCAGTGTCTGATGAGTTCATTAATAGTAGAGTAATGTAATGCAAGAGAGAGCCTAAGCCCCGCCCTTCTACTTCCGACCCATGGGACCTTATTTCGGAAACAAATACGTATGGTAGGCAATGAAGAGTTATTTTTGGATCCCGTTTGAATTGTGCCATGAAATACACTTTGAAGTATGAGTTAGGAAAAAAAAAGTTTGTTGTAAAACTGTGAAGCAACACCTATTTCTGTGTGAAACCGCTCGATGGACTACATCTCCGGTCTCGCACAGTTCGTCACCAGCACCAAAAGCCAAAGAACGAGCGAGATCCATTGCTGGTACAACTACAAGTTGGTACAAAGCACTCAGGCGTCTTGTTAAAGTTATCTTCATATCTCTTATATTTAGTGGAGGGGGGAAATCATGACATCAGTGATGACATCAGTGATGACATCAGTGATGACATCAGTGATGACATCACTGATGACATCACTGATGACATATCTTACGCGACTCTTGGATTTGTAGTATTTCTAGTTGCATATTTTCATAGTGGTATATTTCAACAAACTGTGACTTTCTCGATTTGGGAATTATTTTTAAAGATTGACAAACATCATGTGTGTAATTCATGGCACAATTCAAACGGGATCAAAACATAATTTCTCTCTGGCCATTGACTACAATACCTTTTCCAAAATAAGGTCCCATGGTGGTCCACCGGAAAGGGAAGGACTTAGGCCAGGGGTGTCCAAACTACGGCCCGGGGGCCAAATGCGGCCAGCAGGCTATTTTAAATTGGCCCTCAGCTAATTCAAAAGGATAATGTCATACGGCCCACAAATGAAACTTGTGCTTGTCTTGTATTGTACTTAAATATAAGTCAAGCACAAGACAATATGTAAACTGATATGTAAACTGAGTTAAAGAGCCCACTTTTCAAATAAATTCAGGCAATTGAAGTTGACAAAATGTTCTAACAAATCTAAGTTGATAAAAAAAAAGCAACAACTGATTTACAGAACCAGCTCGAAATATACCCTTCATGTTCCCCTTATTATAAGCACTCTGAGCGAGCCCTACGGAGGGCTGTGGTTTAGCCTGTTCTTTTTCCTAAAGCACATTCAAGTATCAAGCCTAACTTACCTACATTTGATTGATTTTGCCAACTTATAACCTAACTTGAGAGGCAATATACTTCAACTCTTGTAAGGGGCCCGACCTTCGTATATTTTTCTGTATTTGGCCCTCGGTGAAAAAGGTGTGGACACCCCTGACTTAGGCTCTCTATAGATCATATAAGCACATCATGTGTGTGTGTGTAAACCAGCATGTATGTACCAGCAACTACCACTTTCTACAAAGTATTCCTCCGAGGTGTTAAGCGGTTAGAAGGAGTATGAAATGGAAATACTGAAGTAAAGCCCAACTTGAGTACTGAGTTACATTCCTCTGGAAATGAGGTCAGGAGATGATGTTAAACGAACAGCCGTGTTTATCTTCCAGGACTCCCGCGGAGGAGGGATCAGTGATCTCGTGTCGGTGGGGGAAAGTTCACACCCTCCGGAGCTTTCTGACATCTATCCTCCGAGCTGAGGCGTCTGTAAATGGGACATAACCTCGTCTCCCTGCCTCCTCATCCTGCAGGAGCGTCAAACAAACTTTCTCTCGTATTATTTCTTCCCGTGCTGTCCCCAGGAGTCCCGTAAAAAGCTCGCTCTGCTCTTGTTTTCTCTACTGGTCCAGGGATGAGATAGAGCTCATAAAGAGTCGACTCAGAGGGCAAGCTGAGGTCCCGCGCTCTGTAAAAAAAGAGGCAGCTCGGGTGGCGGTAGCAGCACTGAGTTACACACACACGCACGCACGCGCGCACAAACACACACACACACACACACACACACACACCTTGGGAGTATTTGATCCCTGTGAACACTGCATGGCTGGGGGGTGGGGGGGGGGACACGCTCTGTAAATTCCCCTCCCGTGTGCTGTGTGCTCTGAAACAGCAGCGCGAGCTTGTAAAACCTCCTGAAAAAAGAGAAAGAGAAACCACACACATGACAGGTGCCAGCGTCAGGAATGTGAGGAAACAGAATAATGAAATATCGTTTTGGAGCTTTTTTTACTTCATGCTTTTATGAGGAAGGGTGTGTTGATGAGTTTGAGAGCACTTCAACGTGAGTTCATACAGTGTTGGTGGGATTACTCTGATCCTTTACTTAGGCAAACCATACTGTGCATATCCTTTACAGCAGATAATAGTCTTGCATTGATTGTTTAGTATTCATGCTCTAAAGTAAATACATCTGTGTACTTCTACTCCACTACATTATTTAATCCCTGTAGTTGCTAGGCAGATTAGGATGAATGATGGTAAATATGATCTCCCTTAAATCAGACTGTAGTTCACCTGCAGTAAATCCAGCAGCTACCCTGCAGTATACAAAGCCATTCAAACTAGCTGCACCTTTACCAGCTCTGAGAACACTTTAATGATCAATCATTATAAAACATATCAGAGATATTATTCTGAAATGGACCAATCAGACAATGACTACTTTTACTGTCGCTACTTTAAGTACATTTAGAGGAGAGTACTTTCTACTTTCACTGGAGGAACATTTAGAATACTTTTACTGTGACAGAGTATTCCTACACTCTGGTACTTCTACTTTACTCAAGTACAAGACCTGAGTACTTCTACTTTACTCAAGTACAAGATCTGAGTACTTCTACTTTACTCAAGAACAAGATCTGAGTACTTCTACTTTACTCAAGTACAAGATCTGAGTACTTCTACTTTACTCAAGTACAAGACCTGAGTACTTCTACTTTTACTCAAGTACAAGACCTGAGTACTTCTACTTTACTCAAGTACAAGATCTGAGTACTTCTACTTTACTCAAGTACAAGACCTGAGTACTTCTGCTTTTACTCAAGTACAAGATCTGAGTACTTCTACTTTACTCAAGTACAAGATCTGAGTACTTCTACTTTTACTCAAGTACAAGACCTGAGTATTTCTGCTTTTTACTTCTCCCACCTCTGGTTGTATCTCTCCTGCTAGCTTGCTAATTGTTTTAGGCACTTAATTGCAACCTGTATTTTAGTGAGGAGGTGTTACAGCTAACCTCATTTGTTGGCTCATGGTGATTTCTATTGAAAAAGGTTGAGCTTGGGGCATTTGTAACAGTTGTTTTGGGTTTAATTTATTGAGGAAGTCATTAACCTACTCAAAGAAAAACATATTGAGCTAACCTGTAAGGAATGTAATTCACTTGTTTGTGTTGTACTCGTTAACTTAAGTCATCAAATCTGTTTACAAGCTTGTAAAAACTGACTCTATGTTGCTTGAGACACAGTCGATTCAAACTCTCATACACAATTGACATATGGTGAAAACAATGCAGTATCCCATCATCATTTAATCCTTAGTTACATTTGAGCAGGAGCTTAAATTAATCACATAGTCTATTAGGTATTCAATATTCCAAGCACGCAGGGTTCAGATTTGCGTTTGTAAAAATGTGTAAAAATGTAAAGGCTTGAGTCTGAGTTTCAACCCTAGGCTGCTATGTTCTGGTCCATGTTATTCTGAAAAGAAAACAGTAATCAGATCTGTCAAATACAGGTTGTAGAAAAGTTTGAATTTAGGTTTAAAGCAGCGTACAATTCTGATACCCAAGTGTAGTTCAAGTCTTTCAAATTTGAAGTCAATTGAAAGGTAATACTTGAGTAAGTATACTCAGTTACACTCCACTGTACTGCATGTGTGTGAGTGTGTGTGTGTGTGTGTGTGTGTGTGTGTGTGTGTGTGTGTGTGTGTGTGTGTGTGTGTGTGTGTGTGTGTGTGTGTGTGTGTGTGTGTGTGTGTGTGTGTGTGTGTTTTTACTGCTGATGGCACACTGGAGGATTTATTTGAACAGATGTGAACTCTGCGTGCCAGGGTGACCTCAGGTCCTACTTTGCTACACTGCGGCTGATCTCTCCGCCCTGGAAAAATAACACTCAGTTTAACAGAGTGACCTGTGGAAGAGAAAGCTCGCAAACACACCGTGTAATAAGTCCGGGAATAAGTCTACATTTCCTCTCGGAGGGTAATTGAATCTCGCTGTGGAGGTTGTGAAATATCTGTCAGTTACAGTAACAGGGACTGTACGGTAGAAACACAGAAGTGATATTCCTTTAAACGTCAGGAACACGGCAGTGGATTTATTCCATCATCGAGTGGAAATGGAGAGTTTTACACCGACGGGGGGGGAGGGCAGGGGCTGCCGACAAGCACCATAAAGGAGGTGGATTTATGGAGGTCAGAGGCAGAGTGAAGTGTGGAGGGTCGACGGGGATGAAGAGACAGCGCTGTTTGGACAGAGGACAGCGGAGAGCCACGCTAATTTATACCCCGCTAATTGGAAACAGCAGAGTCCTGCACCTGAACCGCATTCTGGGGCCAACGTGGGAGGGTGATGAGGGCCGGGACGGGGGAGGGGGGGAGAGATGGGATGGAGGAGGTCAGGGGTCAGTGTCAATGGCAGCATTGTTGTTTCAGACGGGACAGAGTGTGGTGTGTGTGTGTGTGTGTGTGTGTGTGTGTGTGTGTGTGTGTGTGTGTGTGTGTGTGTGTGTGTGTGTGTGTGTGCATGTGTAGAGATGCCAGTGTTGGAACGTACTAAGGAATTTTACTCAAGTAGCATGTTTCATTTAGCTGAGGATTTTATCCAAATGACAAGTGGATTTAACCGTGAAGAATCCTACAACTACATGGGTTTAAATCGACCAATCGATTGAGTATTCATGCAGGAGTTCATCTTTAGGTTTTTAATTAATTAATATTTAATTAAAAAGTTGGAACCTTTTTTACGTCACTACCTTTTTTTTTACACTGACTAGTTTTGGTTGGTATTAAAAAATATATGTTGAAGAAATAGGAACGCATTTTAAATATCCTCTGATCTGACACTACATTTTATTTTAATTTATATTATGATATAACGATGTGAGTCCCACCGTTCTGCAGGTAAATACAATATGATATTTACAAGAAAATAATGTAGAATTCAGTTTACTTTCCTTTCCTTATTCCATTATTCCCATTTTATGCTACTTTATCCCGCACTATATTTTAGAGACACGCGTATTTTCCTCTACTTCTATTAAACACATGAGACACACGATAGGCTGATGTGATCATATGCAGTACTGAACAACTCATCTACAAAGTACTTTACAAGGTATCTAAGATTGTCTCCAGATTGACAAACATAAACATAAATACTTTACATATATTGATAAAAACAGGATACTATGATATATATAATTATTACTGATATAATTCTGTAAAATTAGCCATCCGTCATGATGAGTACTTTTATTTTTGACAATTTCAGCTCATAATATTTGTACTTCAGTCTTAAAAAATGACTTGTAAATAGAATAGTAAAGTGCTTCTTGGTAAATGCGAGGTCTAGACGTGCGTGTCGGATCTGAATTAGTGTGTGATGTTTGAGATTTTCTGGGGGTGATGTTGTTGTGACAGTCTCACACACACCATGAGGACCACCCTGCATCAACAGAGAGAGAGGAAAGAGTGGTGGTGGTGGTGGTGGGGGTCAGCTTAATGTGGCATGGTTTCAATCTGACACGATCCAACATACGACACGGCTGGACCTCTGCCGTCTTCGCTTCCTAGTTAAATAAATATGACAGCCTGCTCACATAATCACCGCGCTGCGTCCGGGGTTGAGTCACACAGCGTCCGTTAATTATCGGACGGGACGTGTGAATACGCCGGTTGTCTTTCTGCCTGTGAGTTTGTGCTGTGTGTGATATTTCAGTGAGTGACGGTGTGTTCAGATGTTGGCTGTGACTCGAGGTCTGGCATCGTGTTAAAAAAAAAGCGAAGTAATTGTTGAATTGAGATTGAAAAAACACTGACGTTGTTATTAGGTTTCTTTGCGCTGCTGAAGCCCATTTAAGTCAGGGGTCTCCAACCATAGGGGTACTTCAGCAACTGGGATAGAGGATGGAAAGTACTGTGGAGTAGCTCAAATAATCTGAACCAAATGTAAATTGAGATTCAACTGTACCCCAGTTTAATTGAAGTGGATAATCTGCAGCTTTGGATACCTGAACATGCTATTGTTAATGAAATGTCAAGTCGTTAGCAAACCAGCAGAGAGGTCTACACATGCAGTTAGCATGCTGTAGTTAGCTGAAACTAACCTATACATACTTAGAGTCACACGAAACCATGACATGCATTTGATAATATATAAAAAAAGACAAGTTAGCAAGCCAACAGTCTAGCTAAAAGTAATGGATTGCTTCGTAGGCTAACTGGCTAACAGTTTAGCTTATAGTATAGAGAGTGACCAAGCTAAAATTAGCGCTAAGCTAGGAGTAATGGAGTTAAGAAATACTTGAAACCGCTGATAGAAAGGAAACAGTCATCTCCCAAATAAAGGGCATACAATACATCGAAATATTAAGTCAGTTTCAACAACTTAACACCATTTTGAGTCAGCCGAGAAGTCCCGACTACAGTTAGCATACTGTAGTTAGCTAAAACTAACCTAGACATAGAGTCAACTTTAGAGTCACCTAAAAATCATGATGCATTTGATGGTGTATAAAAACACAAGTTAGAAGTCTAGTCACATAAAGTAATGGATTGCTTCGTAGGCTAACTGGCTAACAGTTTAGCTTATAGTATAGAGTGACAAAGCTAAAATTAGCGCTAAGCTAGGAGTAATGGAGTTAAGAAATACTTGAAGCAGCTAATAGAAAGGTTCATTAGTCACACAAAACCATGATGTGTTTGATAGTGTATAAAAAAAAAGACAAGCCAGCAGTCAAGCTAAAAGCAGCGGCAGTCACTGGAAGTAATGGATTGCTAGGTAGGCTAATTGGCTAACAGTACGGCTTAAAGTATAGAGCAGGCCTATTCAACTAGCTTTTCAATACAAAGTATTGTGTGGCCCTCAAACCCCCTGTGATGTTCCTATTGGGCCCTCTTGCTAATGAAGTTGAATAGCCCTGGTATAGAGAGTGACAAAGCTAAAAGTAGTACTAAGCTAGGAGTAATGGACATATGGAAATGAAATACTAACAGGTTGAAACAGTTAAGGGATAATGATGTTGTTGTTTACAAAATTAAAGTATAGGATTAAGGGTGAAAACGTAAGTGAAAAGGTAATGGTGACCAAAAAACAATAAATGTTGTAAATAGTTCATGCAGAGACGTAGAAGCTGAAGGGAATCAATAGGAGGTTGAAACAGCTGAAAGTAACAGGTAAACACATTATAAAAACGATGACAAAGCCAAGGGTATTGAAGAAATGATTGACATATCAAGAGAATGTTTGAAACTTCCGTCTGATCAAAAATTTTCCACAAAAACACGTTTGAGAGTCACAGATTTAGGCCTATTTTCCTAATAATTGTGTGCATGCTATTGGTAAAAAAGAAAAAGCCAAACAGTCAGTTTTCTCTAACAAAGTTCCCTTAATAAGCAGGAAACACAGAGTGGAGAATATAAACATAGATATGTACCCAAAAGCCAAATTCCTCCAGAAACAAAAGAGTGGACATATGGGGAGCACATTGTTCCCAGAGATGTGATCACACACATCTCTTCTGAAGGAGAAGAAGGGAATACAACAGGATTAAGATGTGGTGGGGGGCTGTTTAGTTTCCCTTTAAAGGCGTGTCAGTTGTCGGCCCTACTTGGGAATTATTGGAGAGAAAAAGCTTCTCTCTACTTCATCACTCCTCGGTGATTGACGTCTCGATAGTCTACACACATGAATGAGAGTGTGTGCAAACCATTTGCGAATTATAGCGCCAAACAGAGCTCGCTCTTTTTACTGTAGTGGTTTGCAGAGACATTTGTCCTGTGATACTCGCTTTTTTTCCCCACCTAGTATCTATTCTGAGGACCGAGCTCCGAGCGCACATCAAAGCCGCCACAGTCTGTCTGTTTCTCTCACGATTTGTCTCTCACACACTCCTTCCCTCTCTCTTTCCACTCTGTCTTTGGCCCGTGCACAGACCATGCACAAGCTGAAACACATTTATGTTAGAGTGTGTGTGAGGGAGGGATTCAACCAGCGGTGGAAGAAAATCCTTCACTATAAGTAGAAATACATTGATCTTAAAAAACAATAGAGTAGAAGTTCTGAATGGCTATGATATCGGAGTAAAGGCACTTCAGTATCAAAGGACTCAGTATTCAGATTCACCCTTTGTGCAGAGTAACAGTAGCATTCTAGATTTTAGTATACTGTTTTATAACCGAAAACTCCATGTCGTATCATTTCAATGCTGCAGTTTGTCAACAGTGTGTATATTCACAGTGCATTTCTGCATTATTTCAAAGAATATCATGTGTTGTTATGGAAAAGATAGCTTGAAACCATGAGTGGTAAACTAACTCTAGTAAAAAGTACAGTAGTAGGTTGTAGAAGCAAATATATACGGTGGCCGACAGGTGCAAACGAGCTGCAGCGGTGCAAAACATTTCCATTAGGAGAAACGAGCTGCAGCTTCAGAGACGATGCAACAACAACAACAACAACAACAACAACAAATTAGGAACTTGTAGAAACAGGAGCAGCGTTTACTCAAAGCTGCACGAAACTCCAAACACAACGGAAACTAGGAGACACTAAAGAGTGACGCACACAGCTGTTTGTCTTGTTGTTGTTGTTGTTGTTGTTGTTGTCTTATTATAACAATGCGACCACATGACTACCTCCAATATAATAGCAGATTCCTGTCATGTTCATAATTCTAAAATGGGACGTGTGTGCTTTGATTCGGGACTGTATTTTCACATTTAACTCCTGCTTCTTTTTACTTATTATAAAATCTGAGTACTTCCTCCTCCACCAGTGGAAACCCTCTTATCATTTCCACATTGATCCGCTGTCCGCTCTGCAGCTGCACATCTTACTCTGATTCCCCCACCGTGTTTACTGCGTGCTCCCCGCTCGTCTGCAGGATGCATCGTTCAAAGGAACCACAGAACAAATCAGAGGCCCGTCCCGTACGCAACAATCTCTCATTTCAGACGGCAGATTGAAGGACAAGTCACCCCTCGGCACGTCAGTCTGGGCGGGAGGAGGATGGGGGGCCTCAGTAGCACACACCGCCCTGGGGCCCCTGTGTTTCCACTGACTGGGAACAGTGGTGGGCAGTTGCTAAGTACATTTAATCATACTTCTTAAGTATTTCCCTTTAATGCCTTTTTACTTCCTTACATTTAGGAACATTTATTGCACTTTTACTCCACCATATCCATTCCACACCAACCAGTTACTGTTCAAATATAACAAAGATATGATATAATGCACCAATATATGAAAACTAAATTGTCTTAATATTAAGAAGCTGCAGCATTTAAATGTTCTTACAAGTATTTCTACAATATAATATAACAGCCATGCATACCGGCTACTTTGCATGCTGCAAGTACATTCAGCTGCTTCTCTGCCATAGGCGTCATTTGTACTGGAGACGCTGGGAACGCTGGGATGTCCCCACCACTACTGGAAATGGCATATTTTGTCACCGCCACTTTGCATTTGGATGATTTGTTAAAAATGTTCGGAACATAGCGTGCACAGAGAATTGTACAAGGTTAATTTGCACCAGAGATAATGAACAATCTGGAGGTATGTCAACGCTTGATGGGGGTAGTTCTGGTGACCCAAGTGGTGCACTTTGGACCTGAGACACGTTTCATAATAGTTATAATTGAATAGTGAACAGTGAAGCAATGGTTTTGCAGCAGCGTCGCGTCAACAGTTCCCCCCCGCCCGTGGTTTTTACTTCTACTTAACCTTCCTGTTGTCCTTGGCTCAAATTGGACCCATTCCCAAATGATTTTATGTCGGGTTGAAGCTTTATTTGAAGTCACTGCCAGAAAAATAACATGTAGGCTTTTGTACGAGACTTATTTGTGATCATCTTCATTACCTTTTGGGTTTTATTCAAATTGACAGCATCTGTGGTCCATTTTTCATCTGAGAAATGAGGTTAGATGTTTGTGTAATAAGTTCATGACCATCATTTAAAAAAGGAAGGGTAAAACTGCTGGTAATAAGTAGGAATACATGTGCCTTAAAAGGTGTATCATACTGTGGATTTGGGTGATTATATGCTTTTGAAATAGTCAAACTGGGAGGACAACACAAGGGTTAAGTAACCTTTTGAATGCAGGTCTTTCCCTTGCAATGAATATTTCTACTTTTACTCGAGTAAAGGCTATTCCACCACTCGGAGCCGGACCGTGACACACACCAAACGCGGAGACCGACCGCAAGAGCCGTCTGCTGCAGGCTCTCGTTATGGAAAAGCCCCGGAGCGCCTCGCCTGCGTCCCTTGTTAGCTCAAGGTCGTGTGTGAGCGGAGTTCTTTGGGGTTTGGCATGCTTTGAAAAGATATGACAATAATGGGCCTTCGAGCGGGGAGTTATGATGTGTTTGGTTTGTGTTGCTGCGATGGAAATCCCAGTGAGGTGTTTTGGTTGTGTTAGTCACAGCGGTGGAAGAAGAACGCAGAACTCAGAGTTTAACATGAAGTAAAAGTGCTGAACTGAAGGCGTTATTTATCAGCAATAATCACATTTAGGAGGATTTTAACGTTGTTCAATGTAAAAGGTGCTAATTTTAGATCCTTTAGTTGTTGTTTTTTAGACATGTCTATGGAATTGAAGTGTATTTAAGATGCTCTGGTTAAACACGTCAGCTAATTAACAGTGAAGTAAAGCAAAGCATCATCAGCATACCATGTGATTTCACATCTAGCAATTAACTGTGAGTGTTATAAATAAAAGTAGTGCATTAAAAGTGCTTCTAAAATCCAGTGTACTAGAAGTATATACGGCCTAAAATGGAGTACAACACTTGAGTACTTAGTTACTTTCCACCACATGGCTTACTGGGAAGTGTCTCCTATTTAGAGATTGTTTTGAGCGCCGCGGCTCTGAAGTGGTGCCTCGGTTCAGCTCCTCTGGTTTTTTCCTGGCGGAGGATGTGTGGATCTGTAGAAAAACAACAGGGCAACACATGATCAATCCCAGGTTGACGGCGAGCGCTCGGTATCGGAGAGACGTGGCTCCAATCTTACCGCTTGTCTGTCTCCAGCTCGGCTTCTCTTCTTAGGCCTCCGTTAAGCTCCGCCAGGCTTTCACATGACACGCCGGTACCATCAGAAGCTGCATCTGGACCTGAGTGACATCTGATGTCTGTGGCTCCTCTCTGTGACTCCCATTCATGTGGCGAGGGGCCGGATTAAGACTTGATCCAATAGAGCAGAGAGTGGAGCGGGTCAGACCTGCCATGAATTAAGTCCGTGTTGCAGCAGGAATAATACAATCACCTCCAGAAAAAAAAAAATGCGTATTTGTTTGTGTATGTGCGACTGAAACCGCAGCCTGGTGTCCTTTACAGCGACTCTCTGGAACCCCCTCGGCTTCAAACGGGCCCCCCAAATCATCGCACCCACTTACAACCAACGGCGCATGTCACTTAATGCGGACCACACTGTGCATCAATTATGGGGGAGCTCAGGGGGCCGGCCAACACCCACACCACAGCCCCCACGAGGAGTGAGATGTCTTCTGTTCTGACTGAACCCCCCCCCGTCCATCCTCCACTTTAAATCCAAGAGACCTACATCTGTTTCAGGAGGTGTAAGTCCTCCAGAGCTGTCATAGAAACACAACGCTGGATCGTTACTCTAAATGTACTCTAGTTTTGACCTTAAGTTTTGCATGTATTATGAACCCCTTTTTACAACACCAATTATGGGATGTTTTGGAGTACATTTACACTTTGAGGTACTTTTTTTATGCCACTTTCTTTGTGTACTTCATGACATTTCAGAGCATTGTACTTATACACTACATTTTCCTGACAGCTTCAGGAGTTTTTTCTTTTACAAATTAAGATTTTTTTATGTGAAATTGACTAGAGCAGTTTAAGGTATTTTCACATGAATAACAAACATCATTTCAACCTCTTTAATGTGACTACTTGCTGGTAATTGGTCCGGGTTGGGGAAACAGGACCCAAGTGCAGTAAATCAAGGGGAAGCAGGTAAGGGTCAAAAACAAAAAGCGAGCTTTATTCAAAAGCTGTTGATGACAACACGAATCAAGGGGAACACAGGACATGAAAAACACTTAGATCCAGACATGAAGGAGGACAGGAACAGGCAGGTAACATGGACAAGATCAGGGAAGAAATGACGACGACTGAACAACAGACAAAAGGGAAACAGAGACAAAATACACGAGGGTAATCATAAGACGAGAGACAGCTGGAAGGGGAAGGAGAAACACAGGGGCAACAGGTGAACACAATGACGCAATCAGGCACAGGAGGGAAACGAAGACAGGAAGTGAAGCTAAACATGAAACAAGAGGGGAAAACATTTCAAAATAAAACACAGACATGACAGACACGAAACAAGGATCATGACAGAATTGAACTGAGTAATTGGCTGTTAGACACACACACACACACACACACACACACACACACACAACCAAGGCTCCTAGTAAGTGTACCAGCGTTGAAGCAAATTTTGATTTTTGATAATGGAAAAACTGTTTTAATCCGAATCAGTTTGTGACTTAATTTGAGTTTTCCCAAATGACTTATAATGGGAAAGAGACGTCTGTATTTCCAGGTAAATATTTGTTTTTTAGTTTCCAAATTCCCAATACGAACACTTTAAAAGCCCCTCATTCAAATCATTAGGTCTTAAAAGTTGTGAAATGCAGTAAAAGCCGAAATCAAGTCATTTTACTTTCACAGTTAATTTCAAGGAGCGGAGACTGAGCACATTGGAGGCGGGGCTTAATGCAGAGGGGCGGGGCTTACTGCAGAGGGGCGTGGTCTGTGATGGAGGCGGGGCTTAATGCAGAGGGGCGTGGTCTATGATGGAGGCGGGACTTAAGAAAAACGCTACAGTGCGTGACCTTGGGGGCGCGCAACTACGGAAAAAAAGCCGGGAGATTAGGGGTTTGTTTGTTCTACAGTCAGGGCCTTCTCCTCAGTTGATTGGTGTTTAGGCTTACAGTTATGGGGCGGGGCTTTAAGAAAGGGGGTGGGGCTTAAATACAATGCTAGATTGGATGCTCTTGCAGGTGTGGAAAAACGTCAGAAAATCTGGCCTCCTCATCTTCCTCTTCTTCATTAGAACAATAACAATACTTCACTTCTTCCTCGTCCTTCCCACAGAAGGCTAATCCGCTCGCCTGTGCGACACGCTCCTCCTCGACCTCCTCGCTGTCCGTCAGCCTCTTGGCAGAGCGCTGAGTCTAACTGGAACTCATTTCTGACTCGTCGTCATGGGGTTTCAGTTTAGCAGAGACTCCTCTCTCTGGTCTCCGGGTGTCAGGACGAGTGTTCGGGTTGTAAGAGTTAAAATAAATGACACAAATGTGGTGACCATATTCCACCCCCCCCCCCCCAAACAGACGAGCAAACCTGAACCAGACCTCACAACAGCACTCTCTCCTCCTTTCTTCTTTTCCACTTCTCCTTCTTCCTCTCCTTCTCCTTCTTCCTCTCCTTCTCATTCTCTTCTTAGTTTCCTTCTCCTCTCCTCTTCGTTCTTCTTCTACCTTTTTCTACTTCTTCTTCTCCTTTGTCGTTTCCTTCTCCTTCTTCCACTCCTCCTCGTTCTTCTTCCTCTCCTTCCTCCCCCTCTTCCTTGTTCTCTTTCTCCTCCTCCTCTTGGTTCTCCTTCTTGTTCTTCTTCCTCTCCACCTCCTCTTCCTCCTCCCTCTCCTTCCTCCTCCTCATTCTCCACCTCCTCTTCCTCACCCATCACTCTCCCTTTCCTCATTCTCCACCTCCTTTTCCTCACCTGTCATTCTCCTCCTCTTTCTCCATCCTCTCCTTCTTCCTCCTCCATTATCTCCTTCCTCCTCCTCCTCCTTCTCAATATTTTCCTCTTCTTCCTCCTTATTCTCCTCCTCCTCATTTTCGTTCTCCTCCTCCTCATTCCTCTTCTCCTCCTCCTCTTCAGAATGAGTACTTTTACTTGTGTGAAATTAAATGCAGGACTTTTACGGAGTGATGGAATATTTTGACATTAATGTAAGTGAGTTCAGTGTGTGTGTGTGTGTGTGTGTTCATGTTGCGTGTGTGTGTGTGTGTGTGTGTGTGTGTGTGTGTGTGTGTGTGTGTGTGTGTGTGTGTGTGTGTGTGTGTGTGTGTGTGTTCATGTTGTGTGTGTGTCCTGACACCTTGTTTCCTGTGGAGGAGACACGTTCTCTCAGAGGAAAGTACTGTTACTGAGGGAGTCCATTTTCTACGTAATGCTAACTTAACACAGCGTGAGGATCAGGCTCTAAATTCAACACGTGCTTTCATTTGATATCAGAAAAACTAGATCATTTCATGTACTTGTTTACCTTATTCCTCTCAGTTGTATAATGAAGTACTTCAATGTTCAATGTAATATTCTGAGGGGAAACGGAGACAGCGCTGCGAGGGGGAGGAAGACATGTTGGAAACCACTGCTTCACATCTGAAGGATTCCATATTCTGCGTCCGCCGCACGTTGAGCATCATACCTTCACTTAACACCATGTCTCGGTCCAGTGTGTGTGTCTGACATGGATTTATACAACAAGATGACCAAGACACACACACACACACACACACACACACACACACACACACACACACACACACACACACACACACACACACACACACACACACACACACACACACACACACACAGTCACATGAAAGAGCCATTGCTCTACAAACAATCACAGCCACACACACACACACACTGTCGCTAGGAAGAACATAAAAACAGTCTAATGGGAAAAAGATGAGAGGCTCACACACACACACACACACACACACACACACACACACACACACACACACACACACACACACACACACACACACACACACACACAGCCTGAGGTCACTACTCCACTTGAGTATTACGCATTTGATTTATGACATTTCTCTGTTCATTTTCCGTAATGCTTCCTATTGTTTCTGTTAGTTTTTGGATCTGTAATGTGTGTGTGTGTGTGTGTGTGTGTGTGTGTGTGTGTGTGTGTGTGTGTGTGTGTGTGTGTGTGTGTGTGTGTGTGTGTGTGTGTGTGTGTGTGTGTGTGTGTGTGTGTGTTGTTGCTACTTGTTGTTTTTCTGACAGTAAAATGAGGCTGCTGCATTTCCAGAATATATATAAACGATACCATATATTGATATGTTCTTTAGCAGGCACAATTTCCTTGCTGTTGCTGCATTTCTGAAAACAATTCTGATATTTCCCAACATTTAGAAAAGATTCCAAATAAAATGTTTTATTTCATTTGTTACATATATGCTGAAAACACATCATTTCCTAAAATGCAAATACACAAGTAAAATAAAGTATTACATGTACACGTACTATAAACTCTGGTATTGTTTATGTTGTATTCATTTAATTGGTTACCTTTAATTAAAAAAAATAGGATGAATGAGTGATCATTAAAATAAGGTTTTAGAAATATTAAAAAATACATGATTAATAAAAGATGAACCATTTAACTTTCTTTGTAATTAAAAAAAGTACAAGATAATTTAAATATGTGAAAATCTGTATTCAATTCAAATGTAAAAAAATGAAATTGTTGAGATATTTAAAATATATAATTTATCACATTTGGATTAAATCAATTTTTCATTTTCAACATAGAAGAATGGCTCAGTTTTTATATAAGAAAACATATTTTAGTTTCTGGG